>NW_006494612.1:7743794-7752271 GCF_000325575.1 Pteropus alecto | reverse complement strand
TCTCCAAACACAAAGTCATTTTATAGCAGCTGCTCTTAACTACTAAGAAGAAAAATAAAATTGAAAACAAACCTCATTATTTGTAAGTGGAGGTGTGAGGGGAAAAATACTTCTTTGTTTTCATATTCACAGGTTCTCTTTTTTTTTTTCCAGTTTAGAAGTAGAAGGTGAGTATATCTGACACAGAAGCATATTTTATATCCCTTAAACTGAGGGAGAATAACAGGAAATAGTTTTAACCGGGGATAGAATGACAAACTTTTGCCCATTGTGGCAGTACACATGCAGAGTACTCACATTGCTGACAAAAGATCCCTTTTCCAGAGGTTTCTACAAATCAAATACATTTATTTTTAGAATGCCTTTGCCTTCCACTATTAAGTTCCTAAAACTCCATGAAAATGATTAGAATGGGGAGAATCTCCTTTCTCTAGGTATATCACGGAAGAACTATTTTTTCCTGTTTAATTTTTTTTAATTTCCAAATTTTTTTTCTTTCTCCTACCCTCTGCCTTTACATAATTGTGTCTGAAATAGGTTAAGTTACTTCAAGCACTTTTTGAAAATTAACAAATAAACAAAAACATGGAAATAATGTTAGCCGCAGAAGCAGATGTTTGTTCAGACTTGATTAAAGAAATAAAACTTTGATTTAAGGACTCTCTTAAACTTTGAACTTGCCTCCAGCAATACTGAAATGACTTCCTTCTTTATAACTAATATTTTTAGGTCATTGATGTGGGACAGGGACCACCTCACAGCATGAGTGAATTGAATGGGGGTTGCTGGATGAAGAAGACTGGCTGCCATCCCCAGGCCAGCAGGGCTTCTGTGGCCTCTGCCACTCCAGCAGTTACCCTCAGAGCTGAGGTGATGGATACTGGAGCCATTCTGCAAGCTCTAGTAGAAGGAGGGACTGCTTATCACCAAAAGTTTTTTGAAAATAAATCAATTCAAGGCTCCTAAGAGAGGCTTCCCCAACTTTCCTTGAGTTGAGTCTTCTTGTACCAGCTGAAGTAAATATAGAAGCATCTCTCTTTCAGGACACTCTCCCTTCAGGCTGAGGCAGCCATCCAGGTAAAGAGAAGGCCAGGGAAAGTCCAGTTCAAACTCATAATCAGGAGGAATTCTCAAAAGTCTGTGGAGACAATGGGCACATGTTATTAGTATCAACTATATAATTATTTGCACGTAATCCATTCTGCAATTATTTATGTTACTGAGTAGCTTCCATTTTTTATTATGACCAAGTCATAATAAAATGCATATTTTACATGGCAATACAATTACAGATATGTATTTAACCTAAACAACTTTTCACAAAACAATAATCTGTCCTCTTGTACTCTATTTTGTATCCCATTTTATTGAAAATGAATGATGGTCAAACCTATACCATGACCTATCCACTAATGGGTAGTGATATATAGGCTGAAAAACACTGTACTAAAGAACAGATACTATATTAGATGCTGGTCATATAAATATGAATTACAAATTAATCCAACTCTTAAGAAATTCATAGTCAAGTAGAAGAAAATAACAAATACTACACAATTGCAGGAGAGAATGTTATTTACTATGATGGAGAGAATAATAAAACACTATTGGAGCAAGTTGTTGGGCTACCTAACTTTTTGTTTGTTTATTTTGTTTTTAGAAGGGCAGTAAGGCAGTAGATGAAGAAAGGCTATCTGAAAGGAATATCTGAGCGGAGTGTTAAATGAAGGGTAATTGTCAGGTGAATAGTGAGGTGGAAGGGGTCATGGAATTTCATAATAAAACAGCATGTGCAAATGTATATTTTTCAAAGTTCAAGAGACTTGATATGTGAGAAGATACGAGAGGAGGATACTTTGAGAAAAATGAGTCTGGAGTATTGGGTGAAGGCCGTATCTTGAGGAAGTCTAGTCTGCCATTCTAAGAAGTAGGTGCTATATGCTGGAGCCACCGTGGCTCCACAAAATAATAATATGAAGGGGAGGAACACAAGCAGACTTGTACAGGGAAATTTCTTATTGAGCGCAGTGAAGACAGCAGGCTGGAGGGGCCACATGGAAACAGGGAGAAATGAGTTATGGACCTTGAATTTAAAATTGTCGATATGGTTGGCAGAATAATGGTAATCGGAAGGGGCCCACATCCTAATCCCTGGAACCTGTGACTATATTAAGTTAAATAGCAAAAGTAAATAAAGTAGCAGATGGAATTAAGGTTGCTAATCATCAACTGACCTCAAAATAGATTATTCTGGATTATCTAGTTGGTACCAATGTCATCATAGGGGTTCTTAAAAGTGAAAGAGGGAAGCAGAAGAGGGGATCAGAGTGATGCAGTGTGTGAACTCAGCCCATGACTGCTGGCTTTGACATCGAGGTGTGGACCATGAGCTAGGAAATGTGAGAGGCCTCTACAAGAGAATGCAAGAAAACAGCCTACAGAAAAAAACGCAGCCCTGCCAACACTTCGATTTTTGCTCATGAAGACCAATGTCAGACTTCTGCCCTAGTGAACTATAAGATAATAAACGTATGTTGTTTTAAACCACTAATGTTGTGGTTATTTGTTACTGCAATAGAAAGCTAATAGAGTTGGCAAATTAATTTTGTTGGGGTAGGTTGCAGGGAAGGCCAGGTAAGTCTCTTTCATTCAATATGGCAGACTCTCTGAGGCCTCCCTCAGGATATTCTAGCTGTAGCCCTTACCTAGCCTAACTCTTTCCATGTGGTCTGTGGGCACCAATTAACTCGAACTGAATTCGTTAAGCAAATTTCACAATTTCTATAAAGTACTTCTTCATTAAAATTACTTCTTTTCCAGTAGTCATTTGTGTAGCTTTAGAAGTCAGCATTAAGATTTATCTCTCAGTGCCAAGATTTATCTATTAAAAGCTTACCATAATCATATTAAGTTTATACATCAAAATACAGAAGAAACACTTTGTAAGATCGCAAGTTATGGTACTTGAAAACTCAGTTAAATATAATGTCTAAATCAGCTAACGAAATGAACTATTTAGTAGACAATTGAAAAAATATGATATATAAAGTCAAATGGATTAATAAAATTTCTTTTGTGCCTATAGTAAATATTTTATGCACTAATAACATTACAATTCAGTTAATTAGGTCTGCTCATCCTTGAAAATGAAAAATATATATAATTCACATTTAAGTTCTCCATATATAATCTTTTTATCTGAATTTATTGGAGGTCAAATTTAGGTGTTAGAATATATTTGTTTATTAATTTAACTGTCATGTTAAAATTGAAAAGCTGGATAAATAAAATAGTGGTCACCTCTACCTGCCCTGTGATAGTGTATCTCAGCAAAAAGTTTATAAAGCATTTCTGTTTCCTCCAAGTAAAAGCATTATGTGACAAGAAATATAAACAAGGAAGTGCATTAACAATAACATTTGTGAATGTTTTACTTTAGTGATACAAGGATACATTTTGAGTAGTTAAATCAGAACTTTAATTTGTTTGCATTGTTTCAACATTCACATAAATGAGACAGGCAACAATTTCTCTGAAAAATTTAAGGAGCATCCTAACTTTCACCTCTACTTCACATCAGCCACAGTCCTTAGGGAAAATCCATGAACTTAAATCATTACCTAGAAATGGCCTACCTTGAAAATCATAAATTAACTTTCCATTCTTTGACTACATTCTTCAGTTCTTCTGTCTCACTCTAAATTCTCCAATTTACCCACTTTTCAAACTTACCTAGCCTAACTCTTCCCATACTCCCTAATACTTTTTTCTTCAGCCTATCAGCCTTCCTCTGCTTAATCATCTCTCACTCCCTCCCTCCCTCCCTCCCTATCCCATCCCTAACACAATTGACACCAATAACCCCAACCCTGCCTTCTTTAATTCCTATGGACAGAGAGCTAAAAAATCAATGGACTCCACACATCAGTCCTGCAAATACTGATCTGTAATCCTGGTAGCAACCTTTCAATTATCCTTGGTTCATTAATGATGATTGCCTATGCTGGTGTAGCAAATAAATCTAAAAATCTTAGCAGTTTAACACAATGACGTTTATTTTCTGCTCATATTGTGCTCTGATAGTGTTTGACAGCCCTTCTCCAACTTACAGCTCTCTTCTATTTAGAACGACAGCCTTCGAGATTTTCACAGCCTGGAAAGAGAGAGCGTGGAAGAGGTATACCCACTCAAAAGTGCCTTAGAACACATCACTTCTGTTCACATGAGCCCTCCTAGATGCATGAATGCTCAGGAAATGTAGAGAAGATGGATATTTGCTAAACACGAACACTAACATAGCTCAACTCTATTTTTTTCAATGTCTATTTCAAAATTTTTTACCATTTAAGGACTTAAATCAACTTTTGTTTCTTCCCACTTCACCTCCCTCACTTCCCCTCCCATTTTCTGTAGATCGTAGTTTCTTCCATAAAAACTAGATTAGAGTTGCTCTCCTTTCATTTTCCAACCCCATTCATTCCTCATCACTTCTCTTTCTACTGTCATGCCAATTTTTCTACCCCTCCCCTTTGCCAAGACCACGCTTGCTCAATTGCTTTCTTATTTCTCTGTCTTTAGACTACCTCTTTTATCTTAGGATCTTTTCTTCACCCCATACACATGGACTTGTTTTTTTAATCTATCCTAAATAGCTCATAATCTCCTATCTACTTCCTCTTCTCATTCAAACTTCTCAAAGTTTTGGTTTCTTATTTCTCGTACACTTATGATGCCATTGTAATCTAGCTTTTGTTCTCATGAGGTTTTTTGGAATCTCACTTTAGTCCACATTACAAAGGCCATTTCTAGTCTTTATCTTACTATATTTATTTACTGCATTTGACTCTGCTAATCATTCAATCCTGAAAACTTTCTTTAACTTGTGTTGAAAAAGAACATCCTCTTTTGGGTCTTTTCCTGTCTTTGCCTTTTCTCTTTAATGGCTTTTTCTCCATCAGATTTTTCAATATTGATATTCCTGGAGGCTTCATCCTCAGCATCTTTTCTTTTCACTTTGCACTCTCTATGAAAAAAATTGTCAAATTTCATGTTTTCAATGACCAGTTATAACAAAATAGCTCTAAAATCTATGTCTTTAGTCAAGGCCACTTATATGACTTTAAGACCTTCTATCCAATTGCCTTCTTGACTACTCTAATTAGATGTTCTAACGATACCTCAAATTCAAAAACGTGAAAAATGAATTCCTTTTCTCTATATCATTATTCAATTGACACTTTTCTTGAAGTTTACTTCAGTTGGTAACAACATATTCTCCCCTGACACCAAAGTAAAATCCTTATCAACATCTTTTTCCATAGTGCCACTAGAAGCTTCATCCTCCTTTCTAATCTACCTAATGACCAACCAATGATGATGGCCCAACACTGCATATTTCTTAAGTCTATGTGCAATCATTCCTAGCTCCACCGCCATAGTTCAGATACTTCTCAACTCTCAACTTTATTACAATAGTCTCCTAAATTATCTTCCTTCTAGTCCTGCATTTCTAAGCCTATCCTGCATAGCTATAACCTCAGGTAATGCCACTCCACTGCTTAAAATTCTCCAACGACTTCTCTCTGCTCACAGGATAAAGTGCAAGTCCCTTGGCAAGGCATACGAAGGTCTTTGCCACCGGGCCCTTGCCTGCCAACCTAGCTTCACCTCTTTACCCATCTTGTATGTTGTGCTGTCTCAACACCAAGCTGTTAGAAGAGCGGAAACACACTGCGCTGTTTTCTCTTCTGTGCCTTTGACCATGCTGTGCCCTTTTCCTGTAACATCCCTTCTGTCCTCTTCAGCTGGCTGGGTCCTCCTGTCCTCCTTCTCATTCTTCACAACAATGGCGTTGGTCTACAAAATCTTTTGCTCATACACCATCTAAAAAAACTTTTGAAGAACTATGTACGCATTCACCCATTTTCCACTTGGTATCTTAAAATTTTTCATCATATGTTTAAGTGGTTACCAAAAAAATGTAAAAATGTAATCTTTGGTATAATATAAATAACAATCTTACTTAGATTGATATTATAGAGCAGGGGTCAACAAACTGCCTACCACACATGGCCCAAATTAGGCCCACCACTTGTTTTTGTAAATAAAATTTTGCTAGAAGATAGCAATGTTCATTTATTTCCACATTGTCTTTGGCTGCTTTTGTGCTACAACAGCAGTTTGGTAGTTACTACAGAGACTGTGTGGTCCACAAAGTCTAAAACATTTGCAATCAAGTCCTTTACAGAAAAAGTCTGTGAAACCCTGTTTTAGAATAAAACTCTTATTCCACTTTAAAAACATATCCAGTGTAATCTATATACCATAATTAATTTTTAAAAAACCATCATTAATGTTAAAAATGAATAAACAAGCTCTTTAATGACCAGACATTATATGTAGTTCCTTTTTCTTCTTGAATTAATATTTTCATTTCCTGTTACCACTTGTATTTGTCATGGTTCTCCAGAGAAACAGAACCAATGGGAGATAAATATATCTATGTAAATACATGTGTGTAAAGATTTGTTGTAAGAGATTGTCTCACATGATTATGAGAACTGGCAAGTCCCAAATCTGCAGAGCCAATGTCCCTGTCCAAGCCTGAAGGCTGGCAGACTGCAGTATCAAAAAGAGCCAATGCTCCAGTTTGAAGACTGACCAGGGCCTTTGTGGGTCAGTGGTGAGTCAGCTTTTGTTCTATTCAGGCCTTCAACTGATTGGACAAGGTTCACTCACATTATGGCAAACAATCTGCTCTACTTAGTCTACTAATTGAAATGTTAATTTCATTCAAAATATCCTCATAGAAACACTCAGAATCTAATATTCGACCAAATATCTGGGCACCTCATGGGCCAGCCAAGTTGACACATAAATATAACTCTATACTAGCTAATACTATTCCAACATATTTTATGCTTGAAATCTTTTATGACCTTATCATATTTCTATGCAATTAAAAAATATATGTATATCTACATATTTACCACCTATGTTTATTTTTAAATTTTTTTAGTTAATTTATTTGCCAATTATAGTTGACATACAATATTATATTAATTTCAAGTGTACAACATAGTGATTTATATAAAAGTTTGAAATTAACTTTTTGACCATTATGCTCTAATTGTTAAAAAATTTTTCTGGATTGATATGCTATTATAATAATATTTTTTAAAAAAATTGATAAAAATAATAAATATATTACATTTAAATAGCTTTTTAAACATAAAATTTTAAATTTTACTGGGAATTTATATTTTAATAACAGATAGCTGCTTTCTCTTCAAATACTTTCCATATATTTCCACATATTAATACAAGACTGATAATAGGTTTGGTGTCCATTTATCCCTACTTTTCACTTTTATAAATGTGAATGATAAGTAATCTTGTTTTGATATAGCAGTGTCACTTGACTCTGTTATATGCAAAAAATCACATAGTGATCTGTTATAAAAAAATCGTCTTTTGATTGACAGCTCAATTAGATACTATAACTCTTGAATCAAAGAATCAGAAGCCACTTCAGTGTGATGGCCTGAGCTTACTTAGATTGTGACAGGTAACACTGTCTAAACTAATCACGCAGATGTCTGCCTTTCCTACTGGATTGTGAGTCCCTAGAGGACAGAGACAATACGGCATCTCTGGTTCCACAGCGCTACATGATATCTGCCACATAATAGGTGCAATTTAATAAAATATTAAATAAATGATATATTGTGGCTTGTTTTATGATCATTTTTATTATCTTCAAGGGTAGATAAACAGTAGGTCTAACGTAAGACATGTTAGGTGGCTACCTATATGTAAACAAAATGTTCAAGTTTAACATATAGATGGATTTTTTTTTAACAAAGAATTGGTTCCACAATTGTGGAGGCAGTCACAGGAAGCCTGAAGTCCACAGAGCAGACAGTCAGGATGGAAAGATCACAAGGAGATTGGAGTTCTGTGGGAGTAATTGTACCTCTGCCTACTGCTTGGAGACTTCATTCAAGGAAAGTCCAAGCTTTCTTTTAAAACCGATTAAGCTCTGCCAATCTAGGATAAGCTTTCTTTTGGCTAACTTAAAATTATCCCATTTGGGACTTTCAGTATATATGTAGAATCCCTTCATAGCAGCACTTGAATTGATTGAATAACTGGATAAAATGTGTTTATGCCACAAAATGGTGGCCGTTTCCCTTCTGTCCTCCAGCAGCACAAGAATCTATCCCTTGTAGTCCACCCTACCAGGAAACATACTAGAAAAGGAATTCTAGGAACTGTAGTTCAGTATAGGCCAGTTAACATGTCAAAAGATACTTTGGTAAAGTATAAATTGACATTTATTTGAAATCAGTAATTAAACAATCTATGTTCTCATTTTTCGAGCAAATAATGCCAGCTAGCTCAAGAAAGAACTGCTTTCTCTTCCCTTCAGTCTTAGCTTACATCACTCAGAAAGCAAAGCCTGAAATAAAGGTTTA
>NW_006494612.1:7694752-7743771 GCF_000325575.1 Pteropus alecto | reverse complement strand
GGGGAGGCAAGAGAAGCCAGCAAGGGAGACAGCATCAAAGGGAAGACTTCATTATCAAACCGATTGCTAACGGGCATCACGTGTGATAGATTACCTAATCTCTTGGGAACACTTTCTGAGAGGACATATAAAGGACTGATTCTCAGGGCAGTATTGCCAGGTAGGGGGATGAAAATAATTTATCTGACAGCCTCCATCTTGTATTAGCTCATCATAGGGGCCTTATTCTTCTCCACCTCCATGTAGCTAATTTGTGGTGGGCCTGCATGGTTCTGTTGTTTCTTGCATTTCAGTGTTATCAGAAAGCCTCCCAGAGGGAAACGAAAATTTGAGCAGTGGAATGGAAGTTATCAGAGTCTGTGGAGACAGAGCACGTAGCGGGGGCTAGCTAGAGTGGACAATTGTTTCAAGGCCCCAGAGACAGAAAACTGAAATGTCAGGGAGCCCTCTTTAGCCTTATTTGCTGTGTACATGCTCCCAGACAGCTGTCTTGCTGCCGTAACTCTCCAAACATAAGGATTTAATAACCTCACTTGTATTCATAGTGGAAATAATATGCAAGGTTTGGAAGTAACTTTGAGCAAAGCAATCCAGCTGTGGGGAGGAGCTCACAAGTATGTGCAGCTGGTCCCCTGAGAGGTGTTCCTGTCTGAGATTCATTATCTTCATTTCACTTCCTTGTTCCAAATCTGCTCAGAAATTGGGCTCCACTTATGTTTGTGAAGAAGGGTCCCAGGTAAACATAAGAACTTTTGTGAAGCACAGAAGAATGACCATGCATAGCTTATATATAAATTAAATGTAGAGTTAAGTAAAATAACAGCTAAATAATTTTTATTTTAACCTTTATCCTCACATTATCTTCCTTTGACACTTTTGCCAGAGCTCGTAACAATGACATCGGTTCTTCACGTTGACAATAGTGTACGTTTGGAAGGTATGAGGGCTCTAAATAGCCGTTATAACATCCCTAACTCTTGGAGAAAATAATTAGAATAGTCTAATTTTAGCCTGGGAAAAAAGCAGGGAAGATGTAGAAGTCAAATTTATTTTACCCTAAGACTATATATTTCTTTTAATTCTGTCATTTCTGAGTAAATGTAATCAAAAAGGAAATTGGGGCCAAGAAGAAAAATTAAGGAAATCCTTTAATCAGAATAAATTATCCTTGTATTAGTTTTCTAGAACTGCCATATCAAAGTACCACAGATTGTGCATCTTAACAGATATTATGCTTTCACAGTTCTGAAGACTAAAAGTCCGAGATTAATGCATCGACAGGACTGGTTTCTTGAGACCTTTCTCTTTGGCTTGCAGATGCCTATGTCTTCACATGGTCTTTTCTCTATGCCTTTGTGTGTCTTAATCACCTCTTCTTCTAAGACCAGTTATATTGAATCAGGGTCCAACCAAATGACCTCATTTTAACTTAATCACATCTTTTAAAGCTTTATTCCCAAATATAGTGACATTCTAAGGTACTAGGCTCAAATAGGAATTTGGGGATGACACAATTCAGCCCATAACAATTCCTAATAAATAAAATGACTGAATTTTACCTTAATTATATCTTTGGTTTTATTTTCTGATTAAAATCTATTTCCCTCCTCATCCTCACTCAAATTACTGAATTATTTTATGCAAGGCCTAATTCTTAATTGTTTCAGTTTATAAAGGAATTAACTTTATTAGCCTTCCTGTGCCCTTGTGCTGTGCCTACATAGCTAATTGCTAAATGCAGCCAAAATTGTTCTATTAAATGGGAAGCCTTTTTATATCTATGTGTATATATCCACTGATCAAAATAAATATAGGTACACAGATGTATAGAGAACTTAGCGAAAACGTTTGCAATGGAACTCAATGCATTTGTTTTTCTGTTATTTTTTATGTGCTTATCTCCTGTACTAGTTCATGAGTTTCTGGAGGGCAGGGTCATGTTTAATTCAACTTAGAACCAAATGAAATGCTAGGAATATTCATAGTCGTCTCTCAATAAATTGTGAATGAAGAATGAAGATCAGTTAAAAATTGCGCCTTAGTTTTTCTGCATTTCAACTGATTATGTGTTGATTTTCACTTAGTTGGTGTAACTCCCTCCGGTCTTTTTAGTGTGCATAAAGAAATTACATAGTAATTCAATTTTATTTATGACTTTAGAAAAGAATGTCCTTAACATCCAGATGGGAGAAAAGAATGGGATAAAAGCAAAAAGTTTGAGTCTTTTGAGTTTTCTGTCCTTTCATGTTCAAAGCAACTGATACTTTATTTCCTCACTTTCAATACTAGTAAGTAAACTTCAGTGTTTTAGGGGAGGAAGCATCTTGTTCTATTTAGAACTTCTTTTCCTGTGCAGGAAACTGCTTTTTTTCTCCCCCTCCCAGAAACTCAGTTGTATATAACATAACTGTGTCTTGTCTTTTACTATTTGCTAACTCTTCTCACTAACTATTTGCAATTTTACTTCAGGATCAGCTGGGACATCATACTAGCTGGGACATCATACTATCTGGCTGTGATGTTGAAAATGTTTATTTCAAGTTTAATACAGATGGTCATTTCCCAAAAACCCCCTCCTCATTTGATCAGACATCCCCACTAGAGGTGACAGAAGGGCATAACTGTACAATTCTATGTGACACTTAGCTTCATTTTCATCTTCCTTCAAGTGCGAGTGATATATATTCATGAAAAAAAGATAAGAAATTATTTCTATACTTACATACAGAAAAATATTAATGTTAAAGATGAGAAATTTGTGTGTATATTATATAGAAAGTATTGGTATTTCTGCTTGTGCAACTACTTTACATTTACAAACTCATTTCATAAATACTTTTAATAATCATGATAAACCTATTAAGTAGGTAATATTATTCCTCATTTATATATGAAAAAATTAATGCTCAAGGAGACTAAGTCAATGGCCAAAGATAATACAACCAGAAATGAAGAACTACACTTGAACTATCATCTTCTGAATTTACAATATTCAAACTTTCATGAGTGGTGGCTAAGATATGTATTTAATGTTTAAAATTGGAAATTTGACCATACATTCACTAATACACTTCAGCGCAAGGAAAGGTCAATGCAGGACTTGGTTCGTTGTAAAGGAGCCTGAAATGAGGGAGGCTGGGCTTTAACTAAACCCTCCATGATAGGTAGAATTCTTATGGGGACAGGGGTTGGGGGGGCGCGGGGAAGAGAATATTTCAGGAGAGGACAATAGTCTGACCTTAACCTGTGTGGCACAAAATTTTATAGATACTCCATCAAATTCTGAACAATTTATTAAATTTATATTTACTACAAAATATAGGCTTTGGTGGGGAATTGAGCTGAGCAGGGCTGAATGGACAAGTAACTGAACATTGTATGGAGGACATAAGAGATATGGCTCAATGTTAGAAGCTAGCACCAAGGAAAGGTTGCTTTTTTTCTGATATGTGTGAGAATTTGTAAAAATAGAAAAACGAATGATCAGGGAGGAAAATGGTTTCTTTCAAACAGTTGAAGTACACAGGACAGCTAAGTAAAAGGAGAAATATCTAGATCTTTAAAAATATACACTGAGCCAAGAGTGATTATGCAGTTATTATTGCTGGCTTGTTTGGTAGTTTCTACAAAAGTCCAACCAAAAATACTAATGTGATTTAATCTTATTCCTTTTCCTAAATTTTCTTTAGAGAAAACAAAAGGCAGAGGGAGGAGTCAAATAAACCAAAAATAAATCACTGAACATCTAATTCTGAAAGAGATGAGATGGAGATCTCTCCCCACCTGCCATGGAATCCCAAACTTGTTATTGTGTCCATCAAACATTTTAAGGAACATTATCTCTCCTGACAGGAATCGATGTACCTTAAACACATGGATAATGAATAGGCTTTTTCTTACCCTTGACATGGTCTGAAGATCAAAGAAACTATGAACCTCCAAAGAGCAAAATATAAATAATTAAATAGAAACAATTGTAGTTACATGAAGGACCTAAAAGGACTGAAGTTATATTAGAATCACAGAAGCCCTGAAAGCCAATAGGTGAAGAGAAACCAATTGTAAATAAAAAACAGAGAATAGGTAAAGATGTATTTGATACAAGACCCAGAGTTTTACAAAGAAAATGTATGCATGCATTTAAAATAATCAAAGATGTCATAAATTATTACACAGACTATATATCGAAATAGATTAGAAAATTTAAAAATACGGTAGAATTGGAAAGTTTTGATTATAACTAATTTAATACCTACTTAAATAAAACAGCAATTACGAATTTTCAAACACTACTAGATTTATAACAGTGTGATGTTTTATTCTTTTTAAAAAGTATGAGCAACAGATAAATATATCTTGAAAAGATTAAATAACAAAATTTCTAACATTTAGAACATACTGTAATTAATTATTAGGTCCTCTGGCTAAGTGCATTTTCTGAAAATATTCTTAAAAAAATACTTCAGTGGTAATAAGCTCAAAGTTGAATTCTTTTCAATAAACTAAAGGAAAGAACTCATAATACCAGAATGTTATTTAAAACAGTTTGTCATAATTTTGAGTTTAAAAAATAGTGAGTCTACTGCCATGCCACCCTGATCTTGGAAGCTAAGCAGGATCAGGCCTGGTTAGTACTTGGATGGGAGACCACCTAGGAAGACCAGGTGCTGTAGGCATAAAAAATAAAAAATAAGGGATTGTAAATTGACAAGGTCCTTGCAATCTGCGAGGTCAAACAAGGGTTGCCTCACCTAAAATAAATAAAATAAAATAAAAATAATGAAAATTTTATAGCAAAATAAATAACAATTTTATGAAAACACAAAATAAAAATATAAAATGAAAGTAATAGAAATTTTATATCAAGTAGCAATGTAAAGGCAGAAAAAAAAGAATTACACTTTTATTCTTAAACTTTCCAGGAACTCATTAGAAAATAAATATACAGAAGTACCGAAGATTTTAAAGCAAAAGTAGTAAATAGAAAATTAAAATAAAAAAATTGGTGGTGGTGGTGGAGTGTGTGTGTATACATGAAGAAGAGAGAGATTTTGAGTGCAAAACAATGGGATATTCTGGTAATGAGTATAAAATACCACAATAAAAATAGAATGAGCTGGTAGATTCAAATGAATCTTCCCTGAAACTATTTTATTAAAATTAGAACCTAAAGCAAGTTTTATCAAAGACAATACACTGTCTTGAACTGACATCATACATACTTTTCTTAAGATTCATCGATCTCCTTCTCTTACAAGAGCTTGCTAATTGTGAAAAAGAGAAGAGGCAGAAAAGCTTGAGGAGGGCCAAGAGAGTATAATTACACTTCCATCCCTCATTTTTTTTTTTTTTTTTTTGGATCTACCACTATAAAACTACATCTGTAAAAAAGGGAGGCGGGGAGAAATTTTTTTCTGGTGTCTCAGTTATAGGTGACCAGATTGCTTTAAAATATAATTAAATTTTATGATAGAAGAGAAAATTTGAAGCTTGACTTCTTGAAACACTTTCAAAAGATTGTTTTTGACCCTTTCCCTGAACCTGTATAAACTAAAGTACTCCAAGCAATTGCCCTAGGCTGCCTGAGATCCTTGCTGCCAATAAATAGATAAGATCGCTACTGCAGTTTGCTAATATCTAACTTCTCCTATGTTAACAGGGTTATAAATAAGAAAAAACACTCCCAAGGCCAGTATTTTCACAAGTAGTAGAAAACCAGTCAAATCTCAATCTAGGCAAATAACTTGTATTTTCCATTTTCTACTTTTGACTCTTCCAATTCAGTTGACTATAAGGTTGTCTGTGATAAAGTAGTGTTGCTAGGCAACAAGATTAGTCAGTACCACTCATGGGTCTGAGGAGCTGCTGCTTTGCAAAACCATTTACAAAATCCTGCATTTGTCTACATATATCAAGGAGTCTTCCTGCTTTAATCACATAGGATAGCAAAGCCTATTAATATTTAACAAATGAGTACTGAATTTTTGAAAATTATTCTGAGAATGAATCAAGGCATCACATACTACAAAGGGGTCCATTTCACACACACACACACACACACACACACACACACACACACACACACACACAAAGTTAATAATCCCTGGACTAGAGGTAATAAAGAATCATATAAAATCAGAATTTAATTTGGAAGGCCAGAAAATTTACCGATCTATATTATATATCATTAAATAAAATGTTGAGTTTTAACCAATTTAAAAATGTTAATATAATGAGAATTCTCCACCTGTTTACCTCTGGGAATATACGCAAGGTCAACTCAAAGTTAGGATTCTAGGTGATATCTGCTTGTGTTTTAACATTTTCTGTTAGTGTTTTCCTGCCACTGTGCGCTGGATTTCTTCATGTCATTTTGGACGTGATTGTTATCATGTATTATCTTCAAATATTTATGTTATTGTGTTATCAGATCAAACACTGTTACCTCATTGCTTCTTGTTTTGCTATTCCTGCCACTTTTTATACTTGCCAATATTATTAATAATCCTTCTCTTGGATATGTTCATGTTAATGCTAAGGGAATTCTTTAAAAATCATAAGCAAAAATTCAATATCTTCTAGTCAAATTAAAAGGTGCATTAAGGTACATTTCATTTTACTTTTTGCTTTTTATTTTATGAGCCTCGATCCATTGCACACTATCACCATTGGTCTGTTTATTCTGAGGCTATTAATTTTTCTACTTCAGCCTCTCCTTCTAGAGTACCCCACTGTCCATAGAAACTCAATCTAATGTATTTAGTGCATGACTTTAGTATAGATGTATTCATGAAATATTTATATATATATATAAATGATTGCAGTATATTTTGTGTTAGGAAAATGGTATTGTATTCTATTCTTTTCTTTATCAATTTTCCCCACTCAACATCATATAGTTAAGACCCACTCATAGTAAGATATAACACAAACACAAACACACATACTCACACACGCTATGCAGCAACTTCAGTGTTTTTGATTGCTACAAAGAATAGTGTTATAAGTTTCCACCATATGAGCTTCCCAACCCCCCAGAAATTGCTCCAATTAACATCTATATGTCTTCCTATGAACCTGTAGGAGAGAGTCCCTGTGAATACACTAAGACAAGGGATGGCTGCTATGCTATTTTTCAGAAAGACTGTACTTGCTGACATGCCCGTTAGAAATTTGTAGAAGTTTCTATTTTCCCATATATTTAGTAAAACAGTATTATTGAGAATTTTAAAATTTCTGTTTTTTCTAGATGAAGAAAAGACTCCACATGCTTTTCTCTGATTGCACGGTCAGTTGATCATGTCATTGCTACGTGAAAGTTACTTAGGACCTCCTTTTGTAATTTGTCCTTGTCCTTGGACCATTTTTCTATTGTGTTTCTCATAGTTTTACTGCTAATTAATAAGAATTCTTTGTTAATTTTATATGCTTCTCAGATTTAGACTTCACTAACAACTTCTAGTTGGTCCCCTTTTAAGAATTTTATCTGTGGTATTCTTCGTTGCATAGAAATCACTAATTTTGACACAGTTAAATCATACTATATTTCTGCCTTTTGGTTTGTGCTTTTACTTTTTATTGAAAAAATTTTCACTCCCAAATCACAAAGATGTTATCCTACATTTGAAAAAAATATTTACCTTATACTTTTACCTTCCCATTTAGATATTTAATTAATCTGAATTTTACTCTTCTATGTTGTTTGAAAGAAGGGTTGAATTTTATTTTTTTATGTATGGAAGCCAGAATTACAAATTCAATCAATTTAAAAAATCTGTTCATTCTCCTAACGATCTATGTTGTCACCTCTATCACTTAACACTACTCTACCTAAATACAAATCTGTTTCTGGGCATTCTTGTTTTTCCTTGGTTCCTGTGTGTCTATTAATACTGTGGTATAACATGCATTAAAAATGATAAAATGACTTCTCCTCTCTTCTTTTCTTCATCAGAAATTTCTAGAAGGAAGAAAAGTTTATGGGCCACATTTTTTCCTTCAATATAAGATTTGCTGTATTTGAGCTATGCTGAGAAGCAATATATAAAAAAAACTTTTATTACTTGCTTTATCAAATGTCGGTGAAGAATTGAGCTCTACAATGGAACCACTAACACTTGGTCTTTGGTTTCTGAGAAGTAGAAACTGATAGCAGTATTTCCTTCAGAAATGAAGTCATGTATCTTGAAGTTCTGCCAGCAACATATTCCTCAATAGTCTCTATGCTGTCCATTACTGCTCAAGAACTTAATGTGAAATAAAGAGTTTATTAACTCATAACTAACATCATTTTTAATACTGTTATTTCCTCTTTCTGTTGATTCTACTCATTATTTTACCTCTAGTAAAAAAAAGTATATGAGTTTGATAAATGTGAAGACTGTTATACATCTTTCAGTATAAAAGGTAGTGTCTTATATATAATAATCATAAAGCCTTATATTTGTATAATGCTTTATACATTTACATGGTAAGATTTTGTTTCTTTCTTGATTTTAAAGACAAAATTCTGACGAGAGTAGAAGAATCATTTTTATCTCTAATTATAAACAAAGGATCTGAAGCTCAGTGTGTCTCTCTTACTCTTTCTAGATCATACAGCTGAGTGAAAGGCAGAATCAGGATTGGACCTCAGGTCTCTCCTTCTTTAACATGCTGATACCATTTTATTACCTGTGTTAGCAGAAAAGTCTTATCTACTCTAGCATATGACATTAGAAACATCTACAAGCCACAGTGAAATATATCTGAATCCATTATAGGTTGTATTACACCAGAGCTGGGTAAGAAATACAACTATGCATAATGTTTTTATGCCTGATTTATAAAAGGATATACTATGGCTATCAGGCAAATTAGATTGTGATAACAAGAACATGCATGATCCTCTGGTAATGTTCTGATTTTACCAAGTATTCACTCTCCTTTTTTTCATGGCTCAGCTTATGTCATCATACATTCTCTGAATTTGAATAGTTATGCCAGACCCACTTGGCATTTATAATAAAAGCTTTCCCTTGAAGAAAAAAGTTGGCAAACACATGTTATTAGACAAATGCAAGGTACTATGGCATTTGTGAGGCTCACAATATTAGGAACATATGATCACTGATGACAAACACACTAAGAAAAAATAAAATGTGTGCAACACGCCTTTGATTTTCCAAAACTGTAATGTGGAAAGATTGCCAAGCCTTTATTTGTTGCCTCTATTGCAAAGAATCTTCTCACCAAAATGAAAATAACAAAAGAATTTAAGTACACCTAAATATTTAAAATATTCATGAATAAAACACAAAACAAGTAAAATCTATTTTTTATTGATATATATACACATGTATTTAGATAAATATTTATAATTATCTCAAATTTTTTGACAAAGGAAAAAGCTTATATTGTCTGAAAAATGCTAGATACTGTAGATAAAAAAAGGCTTAAAGGAGTAGATCTTGTCATCATCTCTTTATTATTTCTTTTTTAATATGCTATAAATTAAGGGACCCAGAAATATAGGTGAATGACAACGAAAGACACCATGTTAGACCTATTGAGAGAACCTAGCAATTGTTTTTTTATCTTTTTTAAATAAGCTATATTAAAAATTAACCAGTGTCTTGTAAAGTTCAGATCTTCAGGCTTCTCCAAATCACTTAAGCTTGAAACTGTAGCTGTCTCCAAAAGACTCTTTTCTCCATATGTATCTCCTACTGACAAATCCTAGTTCCTGCACCTCTGTCTAGGTCTCTTACTTTTCCATTACTACTGTCGTTGACTCAGTAATTCTTTCTCAGGAATAATTCTATGCCCTACTAAAATAACGAATAACCTCCTCCTTGGAACAAATCTTCCCACACCTGTGATCTATTTCATACATTACTCTCAGGGAGAACAATTCCACTGAAGATCTTTCCTTTCCTAATCAAAATTTACAAGACTATAAACAGCCCAATGATGGATTTTGTATTTCCTGGGTATATTCACCATGCCACTCAGCCTGTTTCTTATGCTGTGCCTCAGTTATATATGGATGGATTTTAATTGTCCCGAAGCCTCCATGTAACATGAGGGCCTTTCTAGAAAACACATTTGTTCAACATTGAGTGCTTTATGTGTGACCTAAGCAAGATTAAACCATATACATCCCAGTTAAGATTCACTTGTTTCAACTTTTATTATATTTAAATATTTGACATCAGGGCATTGCCCAAGGTATAATGATGGAAAAATGAAAAATTTACAGGCATTCCTTTTCTTGCATAGTTCTAATATGCACAAATTTTAGTACAATTTAATGTTACATCAGTCTACCAATAATGTTCAAATTTCAGTGATCACTGTATTAACTTTAAGTAATTGTATAAGTACCAATCATGACAAATATGACAAATCATGACCTGTGCACATCATGATCAGGAACCGATCACATCACTCTGTTTAAAGTCTGTCAATAATTGGCCACTACATAGCTAATATTTGATTCTCCCACAGACAGCAAAGGGTGTAGTTGTGTTGTTTTCTTTTCTCCCAGTGATGAATTCACATGGCATATTACAAAAATGGATAATCAAAAGAAGAAATTGGCCAACAGAAATCAAAGTGCAGCAAACAAATGAAGAATGATAAAGCTTAGAAATGATAGCTCTGTATCCTCTTATATGACAAGAAGGAGTCGAGCACTGTTCAAACAACCACTCTTGATAAGCTTTTTTTCTAAAGAAATAAAACATTTTGATTCTCAATACTTCTACTGGTTTACATTACAGTATATTAAGTAAATAATAAGTTTACTTTTTTTCCATTTTGAAATACATTTAAAACTGACAATAAGAGAATTCTTAATGTTTGGACAAAATTATTATAAGTCACAGAACAGTTGGAATTTTTCCCTTTGATTGGTATTAAGATCATTCTGCACAGTTTCAGTTTATGTGATCATTTTCACAGTCCCATAATACTGTGCAAAGTGAGTACATATATACATATGCATATGTGAATGTATATATCTGTGTGGTGGTGGTATAATTGTATATTTGGTGGTATTGCTCTTGGGAAATAAAAGTTACAAATCTTTTCAACAAATTTAAATATAACGTTTTAGAAGTCTTCCTTTATGTGACTGGCAGCACAGCAAGTTTATATCGGAATCACCACAAATATGAGCTGTAATGTCACTAGATGATAGGAATTTCTCAGCTCCATTAAAATCTTATGGGACAGCTGTCATATATGCTGTTCATCGTTGACGGAAACATTGTTATGTGAAACATGACTGTACTATAAGTGTTATCGTTGACTTCCTAGAAATAGGCTTCTAAACACGTTTCACCTGCTGTAATTATCTGGCTCATTCATCCTTGTTTCTTTTAGATAGGAATGAACCTTATTCAGGCATTGTGTGTATATTATAATCCATTGCGCAAATAAAACAGAATTTTTTTCTTTTATAGTGAGGCTTTGCAGAGTAACATGTTGCCAAACTATTTTCAAGGGTAAGGCTACCATTATTTGTCTGTGTATGTATATGCCACTTAGAAAAACAAAACAAAAACAAAAATGCTCTATAGTACTTGATATCTTGTCCACATCTATGGTGAATGCTCTTTAATCCATAAATTGGACAAAGGAATGTTCGAATTATTTAAGTTTTCTTAGTAACACAGTTACTTCACATGTCTATTCAAATATTAGCAAGTTTCACAGGAAAAGAAATGAATAGTGCTGCTTTCAGTATAATTCTTAATGAATTAGAAGATATTTTAAGTCATTCTTCATGAAGAATGGCAATCATAGACCTCAGGAAATACAATACTGGTTAATGAGGATTTCTGGCTGAAAGGGAAAGGTCACCAGAAAGATTTTTGTAGTTTAGGAGATTTTACCTAACTGTCATGAGAAAAGGCAAAACTTACCAGCTGGGTTGGACTTACGCATAGGCCATGCGAGATTCCAGTGTGCT
This sequence comes from Pteropus alecto, assembly GCF_000325575.1. NCBI lineage: Eukaryota > Metazoa > Chordata > Mammalia > Chiroptera > Pteropodidae > Pteropus > Pteropus alecto. Next base: position 7,731,815 of record NW_006494612.1, on the reverse strand, counting down.
CTAAGGAGGTCTCTTTTCTAATATCACCCTTAAGGAGTAACATATATCTGCCACTCCAACACCTATCTTACTCCAATTACTCACTCTTAACCCATTATCCCTGAAGTTATATCCTGAACATGGTTGAATTTCAATCTGTATCAACACGACAGCAGGATCCATAAATAGGTCTTCACTCTGTAAAATGCATTTTTATACTTTCTACTTAATTCTTCTCTCAAAGTTTCTAGGGACAGGCCCTAGAAAATGGTTCTCATATTCCGGGCTTGCTAAAGGAACTGTTTGCCTTTTCCATACCCTTCATGGCCTTATAAACAGCAATCAAATCTATCTGACAGCTAAAAAACAGGCAATTTACTAAATTTATGGTTTGGATATTGAAACTTATCCTTATTTATGCTTTAAATGCACAATTCTACAAGGCCCAGGAAGTGTGAATTTATTATAAAGCAGTGAAGAGTTTACAATAAAATAACTGGAGTCAGTAATTCTGGGTCCCTTGATTAATAGTTGCATGATATTTATAATGTCACGTACACTCTATGCTTCTCAGTTTCTTCATCTGTAACATGGGTATAATAATAATTTATACTTCATAGTATTGTTGAGTAGATTAAATTAGATGATATATATCTTTATCCTTAGTGGCTTCTGATAAACACTAAAATATTGTCAACTGTTGCAGAACAACCACATTATTTATCACTAAACATATAAGTTGTGTCTGGGACAAATGCCAAACTACGTAGTGTGTAGGGCTTGAAATAGAATTGTCCTAGGAAAACCAGAATGGTGCCCCTAATTATTATATTCTTATTTTAATTATTTTTGCTATGACAACTGCAATTAACCTTTCTACCCATCTATTTTTTCATCATTTTCTTAGTGTATTCCAAACTATCAAAGATGGCAAATGTGAAAACATAAGATGGCATTAGTAAGTTAAGTGGGATAGTATAATATGTTCAAAGTGTCGGTAGACACCTGAGAATGCAACTGAATGCTGGGGTAGGTCAACCCAGCAATAGTATGGACATGATGGCTGTAGCATAATACATCATGGCCGGCTCAAACATGGGCAGCCCATTTTCTAGACCCGAGTCTTTATTAGCAACCTTTCTATCTTTTTTAAAGCCTTCATTACCATTACTTTTATTTACACAAATTAAGGGCTATGAAATTTCAGTTGTAACTTATGTTATTCTGTGAATTCCAACTGATAGTTAATGTGCTTTTCGGCTAAAGTCAATGGTTCTTGTGAAAGTAAGTCTTCAGAGTGACATAATTCTTATTCATAAATCTCATTTTGCTCTTCAGTTTAAACACTTTCTTATTTTTTATAGCTACAAAAACTCTGGAAACATGATGGTATTTTGCTTCCTGGAGCTAGAAATATGTAAAAAGAAAACCAAGCACATTTATCTAGTGATGGTGCTAGCACCTGGATTATGTCAAAATTCTTTCATTTTTTACTTCAGATTTACCAACACTTATGGACATTTTTTAAACCAGATTTTAGAGTTTGAACATATTTTACTTCTATAATCAGAGTATACTCCTAGCAAATGGATTAAGAAAATGAGACCATTTATTCATAAATGACAGAGGCAGTTGGACCTCATTGTGCGATGTGTTAGTGCTGCTGGAAATTTGCTCCATGTATACCAACTTTTGGAGTTGAAGAAGCATAGCTATTATATATTTAGACTAGTGTTGAGAATCCTTTTTTTTTTTTTTTTTAACTGTACTAGGCTTATTGCCAGACTAGGACAAAGGAAACCTGGGCATATCAGCATTTACTTAACCTCTCAAAAGTTCAGTGTTCTCTTCTCAATATAAGAGAGGTGGAGTAAATAATCTTAAAGGTCTGTGCTGTATCTGTGATTCTGTACTTCCAGGGCCTTTCTGCTAATTTAGAAGGAAGTAGGAATACTTCTAGAGTAATAAATCTCACAATCTCATGATACATTGAGAAGATTAAAGGAGGAGAGATAAACTCTCTTATGAGTCAAAACCAAGGACCTCTGTAATCATACAGAATCCCTTTGATGTGCTACCTATACTTAGAAACATTTGTAATAGAAACTATAGGCATTTTTACTTAAGATCAAGGTCAATGGTGGCCACAGTGTAATACTTGTCCTGAGTTACTCTTAGTACTAAGTACAAAACTAGGTTCTTTTGTGTGTACATGAGAAAATTTCACATCTCAGAACCTTGGCATTCCTTAGGGCCCCTTGATATGTCTGCCTCAATTTCTCATTATTACACTGTTAATTATACAGGAGGATGCACTTAGTATAGAAACAGCCTGTCATTCACTGCAATGACCAGTTTAACCTTAATGGAATTGTTAATTAAGTTGGTTTCAATGAGGATATGATAAAGTTGGCATGATTGGGTGCTACATTGGAAGACTAAGTAGAAAAGAGACTTCTCAATCATTTGCAAATTTTAATACATCTTTTTCTTTAAACCTCTGACCTTGGAGACTAAACCTTCATTTTATTGTCGCATATTGTCTTGTTTTATTTTGCTTTTTATGTAAATGTCATTGTCTTGACATTTCTTTCATAATCATTTCTAGTATAGCACTTATCCTGGACATTTTTTGGAGTTGTATTTAAATGGCATGATAATAGAATTTATCACTCTATCTCTGTGCTTTTGCCAAATGTCCTTCTCAGATCCCAGATTACTGAAGAACTTAACTGTTGCAATCAGAGATCTGTTCTTTAGAAACTAGGCCTCAGATATGTGAGTCACAAGAGGAGAAAATAGAGTCAAGACCTTATCCCCAGACACCTATCAAAGGTGAAACAAAACAGGACCAAGTTGTACTAACATCCAGGCCAAAAAGATTCCAGAGGAGATTACGCAGTGTCTGCCAAGACTATAGAGCTTCATCACATGCCCCACTAGGAACACTTAAATTCGAACTGCAGGAAATTTTAATATGATTGTAGCTACAGAATAAATATTTTATACCTCCAAGAATAATATGCTTTTTTTCATGAGCTGACATATCCTGGCCTGCTTTTCTGCATGAAGAAGCTCAAGTTTCAGTACATTAAATTTATGATGCCACTTGGGCCTGCCAAGGGAACTTAAGAAACAGACACATGATGTCCTAAGCTAAAATTTTGTTTTTAAAAACAACCCATTTTGTGTAAAGATCAACTATGTCTTTTGGTTTAAAAACAAACAAAAAGCAAAAACTACTCAGCATTGACCCCCTTTCCAGATTAGAGAATTGAGATATGATTTGTAATTGGCTGAGAATATGTAATTTTATCTACTGCAAGTTAGACTTCAAGTTTTATACCAAATTCAAGGTTTCATTGAGCTTCATGTCCCATGAATTTGATTCCATGTCTATTTCTTACTTTCCTGCCAACTACAGCAACCTTGAAATATTTGCCTACTATAAAATTGTGCTTTGCATAATAGTTCCCAAAGAAAGCCAAATTCAAACTTGATCAATTATTTTTTTTTAAACCTACGTTTTTATTAAGAATATCCTCACCTTAGTTAAAATAATGATTTTCATTTAGGTCACAGTATCAGTATGAGGCCTCGAGTTTGGGAAACTTTTCCTGGTGTATCTGAAGCAAACGCTGCCAGAATTCCTGGGAATGTCTTTCTTTTCTCATTGTGCAGTCTCAGAAGTCCTGAGAGTACATAATTTTTAAATGATAGAAAGCTTTAAGGGCTAGAAGGTATTGCAAAAGTGGAAGTCATTTGACTTGGAGGTAAAAATGGTGACTTGTAAAACGGACTAAATAAAATATTTTTTTTTTGCTGGGTATCTGGAAGGATTAGGATAGAAATATCAATACCATAGAAAAAGATATATGTATGTATCAATGCACAACACATAAGATTAAAGATAACTGGTTATTTGAGCTCTTGGGTATTTTCTTGAGAGTCAGACTGAGCTGGAGGTCTCCTCTGGAAAAAAAATTTACTCTTGCAAAAAATAATTTATTGTTGTTTATTGCTAGGTAAGAGCCTAGCACAGTGCCTTTAAAAAAATTGTGGAATGTACAAATGAATATACCCAGAAACATTGTATAATTAGAAACAAAAGTAACATTGTCATGAATTCTTTTACTCAGTTTTTTCATGTAATGCCAGCTTTGTCCATTCATTGTAAAATTCATATCTACATTTCTCCTAATTTCTTACCAGTCAATGATAACCACTGCTTGAAATGTTATTTTTTTAGGGTTTGGAAGATATTAATTTTTTTAATTATGTAATTTCTTAGCTAGAATTTTTTGTGTGGTATAATTTTTTCATTAATCTGTTATTTTTTCCTGTTCCTTCACCAGTACCACACTGTTTAATTATTGTGATTTTGTAATATGTCTGTGTGTGGTAGGGATACCCCTTTCTTTGCACCTCTTTATAGAAATGATCATATTTATTAATGGGTATTATTCTTCCACATATATAATTTGCTTACCTTGACAAGTTCCCCCTAAAATCCAATTGGATATTTCTTTGGAATTGCATTGACTATACAAATTAATTTGTGAAGAAATTATTGACATTACATTGTAATGCTATTAACATGTCACTTATTTTCAAGTTTTCTTTAATGATTTTCCAAGAAAATTTTAGATTTTAATTATAAAAGCACGATGCCTTCTTGATGAGGCTACTTTCTAGATAATTAATAGTATTTGCTATTTTTAGATGGTTTTACATTTTCTGCTGTATTTTATTTATCACTTGGGCCTCTTTTTAAAAACAAGGATGCTCAGATCCCATCTCTGATCAATTGAATCAAAATTGAGTCTACATTGAAGCACTTATGTGTTTGTGGTTATTATATATCTTTGATAGATTGTGCCTTTTAATAGTTCATAATATCCTTATTCTCAGAAACTAAGCAGGGTCAGGCTTGGTTAGTACTTGGATGAAAGACCACCTAGGAATACCAGGTGCTGTAGGTGATTTAAAAAAAAAAATCTTTGTATAATGGATATATATGTAGCCATTGTGGAAACAGTATATAATTAGAAATGGTCAAAGGTGAGATTGTGAAGAAAACCTTATGATTTTCACTTTAAATTCTATTTTGTCTTATGTTAAAATTGTTACTGTAACTTTTTTAATTCTCATATTTCTGATATACATTTTCATTCTTTGATTTTCATACTTTCTGTTTACTTTCATTTTTCTTACAAATGTATATTGTAGAACGTTCTTAAACAAATCTGAGACTCTCTATCTTTTGATTTATATTTAGTTTATTCTTATCCATTTATTAACTCTAATTACTCTTATATTTGTGATCTTATTTTGTGAGTGTATATGTGTATGAGAGAGAGAGAGAGAGACTTTGAGCATCTTGAGTTCCATGGCTAGCTAGTAAATACCAGCTGAAGTTTATGACTACAGTGGAGGAGGAGATATCTTTCTCAGGCTACCCTAATGGCAGCTCCTGCATTGGACACACTCAGGGCAATGTGGGAAAGAGAACAGACTACAACTAGAATGCTCTCCAACTTAGTATACTTTAACTGGTTATTTCATTCTTTTCTGGAGACTTATTTCCTTTTTTATCTTTCTCAAATAGGTTTTAAGTGTTCCTCATGAATGCCTTAGGAGCAACGATTCTCTACCCTTACTGTACCTTATAACTATCAAGGGAATAGTTAAGATATAACAATGCTGTAATATCACCTTAAGGGACCCTGATTTAATTGGTGTAGAAGGGGATCTGGGAATTGATGTGTGGGGGGGGCGTGTTTGTTTTTCGTTTGTTTGTTTCTTTGTTTTAAGTTCCACCACCCCTGGAGATTTTAATGTGCAGTCAGGGTGCAGAATCACTGCATGACAAATATCACCTTCCACAACTAATAATTTTTACCTAACACAAGGAACAAAAGCCTAATCCTGAATGTGCACTCTTCCTGGAGTGGTTTGAAAACTTCCTACATGTGGACAGTTGTTTGTGGGACGATGAGCTCTGTGAGTTCTGGACCTGGCTAACAAGCCCCAGACAACATTTCTGACTATAATGGAGAGGGCACTACCCTGCTCAAACCGTTCTGCTAGGAACTTCTGGATTGTCCTCAACCAGGGTAATAAGGGGGAAAAGGTTATAGCATAAAGTACAAGGAAAACTTTCTATCTGAGCTCGTATTCCACATTGTCTTTCTCTGGTCTTCTCCTACTCTAGGCTTCTTTTTTCTCCCAACCCAGGGACTTAACCTCCTTCTTCCAAGGGTCTTTCATAGTATTTTGTTGTTGTTTTCTTAGGCGTCCAGTGAGGGTTTAAGTTCTATCAGCCTCACTTATACTCTCTCTGGTGTCGAATGCTTAAAGCCAACATTTTTCTCTTAGTTCTTTCTTCTGTTCCACAACACCTTTGACCACCCGCTATTGTAGGTTTATATGTCTAAATATCTTCTAGACTAGACTGTAATCTTCTTGGGGTCAGAACCTTTATCTCTGGTAATTATTGTTTATTTTATGCCCACAGTGGTGTTTGGCTTATTACCTAAAATTATCTTTTATTTTTCTCATTCCTATTACCTTATAATATTGAGGCTCTTCATCTTAAACAGCTTTGATTTTACAAGTTTCAATAAAAATATTTAAAGAATGATTAAGAAATAATACATATTAATTCAAAGGATGTGTAGAATTTTCGTTTAATAGGAAGCGTAGCTATAATTTCATAATGGCATTTAAGTAGTTAAAAAGAGCTTGTAAATATCAACCTATTAGCATGCTGTGTTTATTACTTTATTGCTATGTGATTTACACAAATAAATCTGATGTATTTATTATGAAAAATCATGTTTTATAAAATACATAGACCTCTAAGATATTTTAGTTTCCTGGCTTATTACTACATACTGCTTTTATAATACTTAAAGTTCTGGCAGTAAAGACAGCCTTGTAGAAAGAGAAAAATAGTTGAGAATTTTTATTACACCTTGGGATACAGAAAGGGAAGGACAAAGCCAAGCTTTGGAGGAAATAAACCAAGTGCAGGGCATACCAGAAGACTCAGGAAACAGGATCTAATGCCTTCTTTTAGTCTCAGAGAGTGAAGGGGGAAGGTCTTAGTGCATTGTAAACAGACCATCTTACAATAGGCTTTCGAGCAGGCCTGGAGTCAATTAAATGCCTGAAGATGCAGAGGTTATCCTTGTGGAAAAATTGGCCTAAGAGAAGAGTCTACTTCTGTTAGGAAAAAGGGGAAAGAAGAAAAAACCTAATTGGATTTTATGGTAATTTAGTGAAAAAACAAACCAAAGCAGGGAGGAGGGCGGAGAGAGAGTCGGGGAGAGAGAAAATAAGAGAGAAAGTAAGAGAGAAAATGAGAGGGAAAATGAGAGAGAAAATGAGAGACAGAGAAAGTCAGTCTCAGAAGTTTCTGTTATAACTAAATGATCTGTTAAGAGAGTTTATGTTTTTCCCTTTCAGAAAATGTCACAATTTAAATGGAATTTGATCAATTTCTAAAGCTCATTTACTTTCCTTTGATTATGGCCAGCATACTTACCAAGGGTAGTTGGCTCAATATTATTTTTTCCTTTATACTTGTCAATTTATTTGTTAAATATCAGGAAAAAGTATAATATAAAATAGTTTTAATTTATAACATCAATGTGAAATATTAATCTCCATCTTCCTTTAGAAAGAGTATAAAAGGTAAACTTCACATATCTATAATAGTATATGCATCACTGTTGTATTAGTTTGAAGCATTAAATATACATTTAAATCTGAAGATCTTTAAAGTAAATAAATTTTATGCAAATTTTTAATTCATTAAATTAAAATAGCCAATAGAACATTGGAGTTAAAAGTTTGTTCGTGTTCTATAGTTGAAGTAATTTTAGCTTTACAGATCATTTTAAGACATTCAGAAATAAAACAATAGGGTATATCTAATTGGCTGGTAAACTAAGCTAAAGGATTTAAAGACTATATATGTCAATTTAAACAGGAACTCAAAGATATAAATTATCATAGCCAATGTCCTGCTTTCAATTAATGAATGAAAAACACTGTAGAAAATCTACAGGCTCTTATTATAGAGAATGCCATGAAACAGCAATTGTTCCGTAATTTATTATTAAACAATAAAACATTGTCTTTCCATTCATATAAAATTTGAATATTTTAAACAAAGCAGAAGCCACCCATCTCTTGAACTATTGCAGCTGTTTTCCCCAGAATAAGGAGTCTATTGTTTTATAAACCAGATATGTCTGGAGCTATCTACATGGCTGAAAAGAACCAGATAGTGAATGGTTCATCTATAATTCCAGCAAGTCAGTTTATTGATGATTCAGTAGTCCCTTAATTCCTTGAACTGAAAAATGGTATTTTTTCTCAGTTGATAAATGTGTCTGCTTCCAGTCTCAGAATTTGCCTAAAGCTCTTAAAAGATAAGTGCACATACTTTATCAGTCAGGAAAAGCATGTTTGAAGTTTCGGACCATTGGTTCTTTGATGGAAACAACCTCCTTAATTTCTGTTTTAGATTAGTTGCCTAAAAAATGATGCGATAGAGTTTGTATAAATTATATGATAGCTTTTTTCTAGCTCTAAAAATCTACAGCACTACCAAAAGATCTCATTCCACAAATACAGTCACTGAAATTATTTATGTTGATTAAAAATTGTCTCTCTATATATATTTCTTTCAAATTGAGATGCCTCATGAATACACTCAGCACTAAAATTAGGATGCAAGTAGAGTGTTTATAGTTGTCAATTTTCAGTCAAAATCAAGAGTAAAATCAAAAGTTGTCTGAAAAGGTAAAGTGATCCTAAATCCTAAGGTGTCTATACTGATCGTAGTCACTATGCTTAGTAATTAAAAGCTTTATTATAGATATTAAATTAAATCCACAACTTCATCAACACAACTACTGTGTTTTTGTTGAGATAACTATGAATTATTAACAAATAATTCCATGGATGGTAATCATTGATCACTTTCTCCATTTATTTGAATGTCGTTGCTCCGGGTGTTTTCAGGACTCCTAGCAGGAGTGGCCCAGATTTAAAAAGTTGCTAGCACAGGCCTGCTATGTGCTCTGTAAATCAGCTCTTCACAGTTGGACCATACTGTGTGCTTACTATACCTATTCCCAATAATTTATGCACATGAAATATAGTACAACCAAAATATTCATCTAGATTTGAATGAAAGTTAAGCTAGCCTTTTCGTATAGAGATCTGAAAAAAAGTCTATTTTTATTCCTGTTCTGGCTTACCATATTTTCCAGTTTTGAGTAGGATCCAACTACAATAATCTGCATAAATAGCATGCTAACCCAAAGAAAACAATTATCCAGTGCCTTAAATCTCACAAAAAGAATTTTGGCTTGCAAAGTTTTGCAAATCTCATTGATATACAAGGACCTTGGACTATATATTGGGGAAAGACTGGGGTTCTTAAATCATTGCAAAAAAATGAAGAGAGAATTAAAGCACTAGAAATACTCATTGCAAAAATGGTAGAAGCTATGAAGTGCTTCTAAGTTTTAAAATAATTCCTCTCTTTGGGGGATACCTTGTGAAATCAATTTGTAAGTAAACATTGCTAGTTTTATCACATCTGTTCAAGCACAGTTCCATTCTTTTCCTAGAAAATTTACTATTGTTGCTTACCTTTATATACCTTTAAATGCTCTTTTGTCATAGATTCCATACTACTCTTTAAGCCATACCTTAAATCTTTTTTAGTGTCTTCTCATATTTTATGTGAAGAATGTTTTGCCTTATTAAAGATCAATAACAAGACAGAGAACAATAAGAATACCTATTAGAATATCAATTTGAGTTAAAAAAAATAGTTGCATAAAACTACATTTATTATAATTTTATAAAGCTAAAAAACATACAAAAGCTAAATACTATATTCCTTTGGAACATATACATATAAGATAAAATTTTAAAGAACTACCATAAGAGAATGATAAGACCGAAGCCTGTGACCACAGTTCCCTGGCTGGGCTGGCGAGGGGCAAGGACTGTGGGAGGCTGAGAAATGGGGTAGGAAGGAGCTCAGAGGTAACTGCAGTTATTGGAATATACTAGTGAATTGGGTGTTGTAGCCAAGGATATTGTATTTTATATAATTATACTTCAAACCTTTTAATTTGCTACCTTAGCTGAGGTTCCCCCGGGAAAAATAAAGCCTGACATGAGGGCTGGCATATAGGTACTTTATCTTTTGGGAAAGAATTCCAGGGAACAGGGTTGGGGCTTTCGGAGAGGGGAACAGAAAAGAGAAAGCCCATAGAGTTATTGAAGATATCTGGGGCTCAAATCTATGAGGACCTTCTGTGGAATCAAAAGAATAAACCTCAGAACCACAGAGAAGTACTTTCATCGCTAAGTCCCATCTCCCTTGGTCAAAGGATGCTCCACTGGGCATTAATTCTTCACTTCCAAATCAGTCAGGAATGAGTGCCAGCTCCCAGGACTCCCAAGTAGAGGCTTTAGGGAAGCCATATCCCCTAGATGAGAGATTGCTACTCAGCTGAGGCAACATGGTTATGGCGGGAATGGCTGGTGGAAAAAAAGGGAGGAACCTAGAGGAGACCAGTGTTACACAATATACTAATCTGCACATCACATACATTGTTATATATGTATAAATCATATTTTAAAAGATAATGAAAAAATTACATGTACTTTGTTCTTTTCTCTAGATAAAATCATTTTATTGAGACTCAATACTTAACAGATGCCATAGTATCTCCAATATGTCCTAAAGGCCTCTGTTATTGGCCCTGATGACTTCTCTAACCTCATTTTCTAACACTTTCCCTCTTCTTTATAGAAATCCTCAGACATCACCGATTGATGTTTCTGGAACTCACCAATGCCTAGAATTCACTTCGGAGTCTTCTCTGTTTCCTCTGTTCAAGCACTCTCCCCATGGCTTGAATCTCACTCACAGAGTTCTCTGCTCATCTATCGGTTTATCTGTGAAGTCTTTCTTTACCACTTTACCTTCAGGCAAATACTCCCCTACTCACTTATGTGTCCGTTCTATACTCCTTTGCTGCTTTCCTTTCTGTGGCATTTATCACTACTTGACATTATATTATAAAATTACTTTTGCTGTCATTAGAGTGACAGTTCCATGAGTGACAGGGATACTCCCTATTTGGTTCACATCTGTACCCCAAGAGCCTAGAATACTTCCTAACAATTAATAGGCACTCAATGAACATTTATGAAAAGCCCTCAAGTTTTTCATGATTAAAAAAATCATACCCTAGCTAGTTCTCTTTTTAAATTTCAAATTTATTTAGACTGAGGGAGTTCACTCATTTAGTTTTATAAAGTTTTCAATTTCTATCTGAATTACATTTGAGTGAATCAAACAAAATCTAACAAAATCTCACTTGTACTCTTTTTCAGGAACTCAATCCTAGAAGTACTACTTGGAATATATGACTTCTTTATAAATAACTATTACTTTTATAGAAACTAAGATGACATTTAAGTTTTAATGAAACCTGAAATTGGGCAAATTCACATGGCTTCAGGCCTAGCTGAGCGTTTTGCACAACAATTGCCAGCAGTGTATAAAGTGCCCATTCACTAGTACTTCCAGACAATGCTCGGCTGCCCCAGAAGGCTATCTGGGCAAGCAGAGTTACAGCTGGTTACAGGATTTCTGAGGTGACACAGTCTATGTGTTTGTGAATCAAAACTATGGGCAGGACAAATCTGCTTCACAGTTTAAATGAATTTTATATAATACTAACATTTATACCTATTACTTAACTTAGATCTAGATTATTGTTAAATATTTTAGTTTCTATTAAGCAGCTTGGGTACTATTTGGACTTTCTTTTCCCTGATATAGAGTACATTTCCAACCAACTCGATATGCTTTCCACATAGAAAATGGTTTATATTAGCAGATAGTTGGTATGAAATCCACATGATCTTGCTCATGGGACGATGTAAATAATAATGATGATTTTTATACCAGGAAGTTATAACTCTGAAAGCACAGAACTAGTGAAGCTTTAGTGTTGGCACCTAGGATGCCAATCCAGGTTCCCTATGGACTGAGTTAATGTCCATTAAGTCTCATCTTTGACCCGGACTACACATCATGGTTCTCTAAGGAAAAAGGGAATTTAGATTCAAGGATGGCAAAACTGCTTTGAACAGAAGCAATACTTACACTTCATTAATTCATGCGATCTTATACATTAGGACCTCATAAATATCTGTTGATAGAGTTAATTAAATTCCCAGTATCAATGATCAATTAGTTACTAAAAGAAAAGCAAGTGCCCAAATTTAGTTTTTGTCATTCAAAATAGTTTGTTTGAAAATATCTTTCCTCTTTTTTAAAAAAAATTTTACTGATAATTGTACAAGGGTCTTTCTTTTCCCCATAGTTTTAGACCAAACCAAATTATTTTTTTCTTTGAGGCACTACATAACTACATATGCATGTGTGTGTGTGTCATAAGCGTGTGGGCACACATTTGTGTGTATATGCAATGCAATAGTAAATTTAGCAAAATGATATCAAAATATTAAGAGCCTGGATCCTCCAGAGTAATTGGAAGTTAATTTCCCTACCACTATCATACATATAATGGACATTTTTTGTTTTTGTATTTGTTCTTTTTATATCTGGAGATTTAATGAATCAATACATGACTAATACTCAGCAGAGTGCCTATTTAAAATGGCACTTACTTTCTCAAGAAAACTAGCTGATAATAAGAATGTCTGCATCTACCCAAATAAGTGAGAAAAAAAATGCTGTAGTCTAAGATTTAATGCATCATTGCATCAAAGATTATAAAATAGAACTTCAAAATACTAGTAAAATTTTAAATTTTAAGCACGTTTAGCTTGTGTGGCAGTAAAGAGTTGTGTTTTATAGATACATAATCTTCATTTCCTTTGCTATTTCATGTCAAGTATTTTGACTGCACCGTCCTCAAATATCAATTTGAAAAAACATGTCTGTCAACAGCTCATTTTCCCATTAATTTAAGCTACTAAACTATAAATTTGTTGCAAATTATAGATGGCCTCAAAGATTGTGTTCATTGTATAGGAGATATGCTGGATGCTTTCTAAATGTGTAGCAAAATAAGAAGCTGTTTTTTCTAAGGCAAGACATTATTTCCTTTTCAATGAAAATCAGGAAAATATTTAGATTATCATTGAAATGCTCTTCATCAGTCTTTTAGAAAATAATATGCTTTCTAATAAAAATAAAAATTTGAGAAAAGATCTCCATGAAAGAGCAAAATGTTCTTAAGGAACCCTCAACCTCTAAGAAGCACCTTCCCAAGATAAAGTCAAATACACAGACAATAATAGTTTTGAAAACCATATTTCTGTAGTGATAGCAATGATTTAAAAATTTACTTTATTGGCTCATTTAACAAATTCGTTAAAAAAAAGTCAAAGCAATACAAAAGCAAATCTCAATTTGTATATAAAAATGTATACCAATGTAATTATATAGTAAACCAAGATAACAACCAGGGTAACATCTATTAATCACATTTTATCAGCTTTCAGAATATTTACTACTATGATTTAAAAGTTTTTCCAAAATTAAAGTTTTAAAAAATATATTGCCTTCAGAAACTTGTTCTGTAGACTTGGGCTAATCTTTAATGTTGTACATTATAATAAATAGTATGAATAGTATGAAGTATTATATTTAAATATTTAAAGCTACCTTTTTTTTTGATTGAAAGCCTCATTTAATAAACTAAGAAAAAATTTGTACCAGTTGTGATGATTAGGGTGTGCATTTTTTATATTTTTGTAGAGGTATAATTACGCAAAGTAAAATGCAAAAATCTTAAGTGATGAGTTTTTAAAAATGTATGTACCATGACATTCAAGAACTAATTTGTTAAAGCTACTTTTTAATGAAATCCTTAAGATGATAAATTTTGAAAATGTGTTAAAGACAAGTCTGCATAAAGTTTTATATATTCCGTGTGATTGATAGATAGGAAGGGGAATTGGCCTTGTGTATCTTAAAGTACATTGAAGGTACATTACCAAAAATGAGCTCTACAGAAACGTGTTCAGAAGTGAATTTATGACTTAGAAAAGAGACCGCAGAACTTGAGGCCAGTAGACAAGCTTTCGTTCTTATTTGTTGCAGTATTGAATAAGTCTTTAAACATCTCTAAACTTCAGATTCCTCATCTATGAACTGACAATTTTAGACAAAATTATATTAAAACCTTATTAGCAAGGACCTTCTAGATTCTACCCTGAAAAAGAACAAAGTGTTGCTTAGTTATTCTTCCCTCATTAAACCCAAATTATTGGACCCTAATGATATCCCATATTCTTAAAATGATTTTTACATACTGTTAATTATTGTATTATTATTATTTTTAATGACCTTAGATAATTTCACATGTAAAAATTTTAGCAAACATAATTTTTTTGTTTGAAGTGTGTGTGTGTGTATGTATGTATGTATATATGTATGTATGTATGTATGTATGTATGTATATGTGTTGGTGCTTAAAATATAGCTTGCATAATTATAATTCATGTGTATCATCTAGATTTTACGTTCTGCTTTTTATTTTTAACATTATTTTACAAACCTATGTCAAGGTATGAGGATGAAACTAGATTATATACATGAAAACAGTTTGAGAACTCAAGATGTCTTTCAGAGTTTAGGTATTTTTGTCCATTTGAATGCAAGCGCTTCAAATCTGGGAATTCTTGTTATTTATCTTATTATCTACATACTCTTAGCTGACAGCTAACATTCTGACACTAATAAAAATAATAAAAATTATAGCTAATATTTATTCAGCTCTTAGATGTAAGCTAATAACTTTATATATGCCTTTTAACAATTATAAGTAACTTTTAATAAAAATACTATCATCTAATTGTTTAAATGAGAAAAATGGGGCTCAGAAAATTTAAGTAATTTTCTCAGTTTAGTCAGTTTGTATGAGAGGTCACCAGTTTTATAATCCAAACAGCAAGCTCTTAACAACCTTACTATACTTTAGTTCCTTTTTTCTTATGTCTGTATATTAAATGACCTTTTATCCTATTGACAGTCCATAATGTTTTTAGCTAAGACAGCTTAGTGTTACTGGCTATAAAATTTTTCTCTGGGAAGTGACCATTGAGAATAAGCCTTTGTCCAATAGAGAAGGCCCAGGAAAGTTGGCCCTGACAAGGGAACAGCATGAAAAAAAAAAGGGGGGCGGGACTTGAAAACACACCTCTTCTTTAGTATTCGTGAAATGTAAGGGAATAGTAGAAAATGGACCAGAAGCTGTAGGTGGGAAATAGAGTAAAGAAGGCCTGTATACACTAAGGAACATAAACTTTTTTTTTTTGAAACTAGAAAAAGTAAAGCTAGAATAATACCATTAAATATTTCTGTATCCCCTTTGTTGATGCTATGAAAAGAGCATAGGTGTTGAGACAAGTCCCTTGTCCTCTAACTAGCTGGACACTTACCAGAAAATGTCTTCTCCTCGATAAACATTAGTTTCTCTCTCTCTCTCTCTCTCTGTTCTGCTAGATAATCTTTAAGAATGCTTCTCGTCCAAAAAATTATGAATTCAGTTTTATCAGGGCTTTACATATAAAATCTATACATATAGGACCTTAAACCTTGCTTGAGGTAGATATGAAAAAATTTATTTTCTTTCATCACTGGCTATAAAAAATAATTTTATCAGAAATAAATAGAATAAAAGGTACAAGTTCTATGTTTTCATAAAAGAATTAATGCCTTTATAAAATGTTTGAGATTGAAAACTGTCACAGAGAGAGGGAGGCCCTGTCTAATAGCAAATCAGCGTTTGGATCATTCATGACAGACCACCATTTGGTACCCAAATTTGCAGGTACCCAAATTTCCTTTTTCAGTTAATACTATACCAATGACTTTTTTAGGGAATTTATTTCTACTAAGCTCTCATGAGACTGAGTTTTAAATCAGAAAGCCAAACATTACTTTTCTTATCTGCAATGAAGGAAATATATATTTCTAATGACTGGAATAATTTATCAGATATAGTATTTCTATCCCTTTGACATCATTATCTTCTCACTATTTACATAGCAAAAAAAAGTGGTCACCAAAAGATAGTAAAACCAATTCCTACTCATCTTTCAAAACCTTAGATGGCTTATAAATTCCACTTTAAAATATCTTTCCTGATATCTACTTAGTTACATCTCCTGGTTATATGTTTCACAGCACCCTGTAATTTTTTCTATAGAACTTATAAGGATAATTAAGTAATAATTATATTTTAATGACTGCCTTCTTCCCAGTGAACAAGGCTTGTGACTGCCTTGCTCATTTTCATAGCCCAAATGCTATGTCAATCAGAAAACTGAGTAGAAACTTTGTTATCTGGAAAACATATGCCCACTTTTTTCCACTGTATTCAACTAGTATTCTATCTCTATATTCTGTTTAAAAGCCTTCAATGACCACCTAATAGAAATATTTTATTGTTATTTCTACAATTTGTATTAAATGCATTCTAGATCAAGCACAATTCTGGGATCAGATAAAGACTTTGTTTTCACAGAGCTTACATTTTTGGAGAATGGACAGAGGAAACAAAAAATACTAAATAATATAGTAGTATGCTGTACAAAGATTTAAAATAGAGTAATGTACCAAATAATGCCTGGCTGCTCAGTGAAGATCTGTCTCAGGTGACATATATGGTAAGATCTGAGTGACAAGAAATAATCACCCATACAAGGATCAGGAAGAAAATCTTCCAAGTTAAAGAAAAGCAAGATAAAATGTTTTGAGATAGGATTGGGTTTGTCATATTTAAAGAAGAGCAATGACATAAAAAGACTGTGATGTTGAAAGAAAATTGGCAAGAGGAAAGTAGTACAAGATGGGACTGAAGTATTAGGTAGGGGCAAGATCTTGTAGGGTTGTGCTGGCCAGAGCATAATTATGGCTTTAATTTTAATTAAGATGGAAATACATGAAAACTTTAAATAGGAAGGAACAAGGTCCAATTCATGTTTTAAATCAGATTCCTCTTCTCTTCAATAAATAGATTATAGAGGATCAAGAATGAAAAGAAAAAGTAGTTAGGAGATTATTGCAGGACTCTGGGAAGATTATTCTAAGAGGTAGAAGATGAAGTTAGGATTAAGCTAGTGATAGTAAAGTAGACATGAAGTACACATTCAGGATGTGATTTTTAGTTAAAACAAACAGTGCTAGGTTAGATGTACTCTATTGGAGATACCAAGAATAATCATGAGAAACACTTGAGATTTTAGTGTAAGCAAGAGGCTATATCTATTATCATTCATTGAGATGCAAGACATTTGAAGAAGAGCAGATTTTGGGGTAAGAATTAATAGTTGACCATTCTGAGTTTGAAAAATATATGTAGATGTCAAGGAAGACTGCATATACAAGTCAGGACTTCTCAGGAGAAGCAGAGCTTGGAGATGTAGATTTGGGAGTTATCAGCATGTGGAGGATTTAGGTTTATTTAGTCTATGGCCATGCCACCCTAAGAAAGCCTGATCCTGTCTGATCTCGGAAGCTAAGCAGGGTCAGGCCTGTTTAGTACTTGGATGGGAGACCACATAGGAAGAAGAACAGGTGCTGTAGGCATAAAAAATAAAAAATAAGAGATTGGAAGCTGACAAGTTCCTTGCAATCTGTGAGGTCAACCAAGGGTTGCTTCGCCTAAAAAAAAAAAAACAATAAAATAAAAAATAAAAAATAAACGAATTAGGTTATTTAGGGACTGTGGAGAGAGAAGAGGGAAGCTCAAGACTCAGATATGAGCCATTTTAAAATTTAGAGGCTCACCAGGGAAAGAAGAACCAGCAAAGAAGACAGAAAAGCTAGGAAGGTTAAAACAGAAACAAAAACCAAACAAGAGAATGTGGTATCCTAGAACAGAACAAAGGCTTTCGAGAAGGAAACTCAACTTTGAATCTTTTGGTGATGTTGTACAGTGAGTGTCCTTTCAATATTCCCTTCTTCCTTATTTTCATGATTCTTATTCTGTTCTCTCCTGGCTCTCCTATAGACTCCATCGCTATTCCTTTACCATCTCTTATAAATGTTTCTACTTCTCCCTGCATTTTAAATGTTGGTGCCATTTAGGATTCTACCTTCAGATATTTTTCTTTTAACTTCTTACATTTTCTCTGAAAGATCCCTTCTTCTTCCATGACTTAATATGCTTTCTATGCAGGTGATCCTTAGATCTCATTTGAGCCAGAGTCTGAAGAGGCTAAATAATACATAAATGAGGATTGAGAGGCTTGAATTCTAGTCCTGTCTCTACCAGTTACGAGCTAAGTGTTATAGTGAAAATAAATCTTCCAGGCTTCAGTGTTTTTCACCTATTTCCTATGTGTAAAAAGAGGTGAGAAGATCAATGATTGCCTTGGTCTCTTCTAGTCCACACAGGTCTTTGGAAGAAGAAAATAGGGGGAAAAAACTGTGCCAATGTAATAATGTAATTTTTTTTTCTTTCTCGTGTATTCTCCCTCTATATCAGTGTATTCTTTTTTCTTTCCTACTTAGTTGACATATTTTCTCATAAACATACCTTTTGGAAAATATTTCTATTTTAGGAAGCCTTAATTTGACATAAGCCATGGTATACTAGGTGAGTTTAATTATATAAGATTTGCTGATAAAACTTTACTAAACCATTTTGTACTTAGACAGAAACTATTGAGAAAATAAATTTCACTGAGAATAAAAAAGACTCTTGATTAACTGAAATGAAATTATATCTAACAAAAATAATTTGGAGAAATACAAATACCATATGATTTCACTTATATGTGGAATCTAGAGAACAAAATAAATGAACAAACAAAATGAAAACAGACTCGTAGATACAGAGAACAAACTGGTGCTTGCTAGATGGAAAGGGAAGTGGAGGGCTGGGTCAAAAAGGTGAAGGGATTAAGAAGTACAAATTGGTAGTTACAAAACGGTCACGAGGATGTGAAATACAGCATAGGGAATATAGTCAATAGAAATATTGTAACAACTATGGATAGTGTCAGGTAGGTACTAGACTAATCAGAGGGATCACTTTGTAAATTATATAAATGTCTAACCTCTATGTTGTACACCTGAAACTAATATAAAATAATATTTAAAAATAAATAAAATAAAATAAAAACTATATATAGTCTAAGCCCTATATGTTAAGAATTCTGTTATCAGACACTGAAAAAACTTTCAGATTTCAAAAAACCAAAAACTACAGACATGCATCTTATCATTAAGTCAAAAATATAGTGCAGGGCTATCAGAAGTGGACATAGAATGACAATGTCTAATTATTCCCACTTCCGATCCAGGTTTCTCAAACCAACTTGTTCCTAATGCCCACTAAGGAATCTTAAGTTCGTCACTTGCCCTTTTGCAAATCTCTTTCATTGTCCCCGTAACAGTTAGGCTGCTATTGCTATAATTTGAAACAG
Source organism: Pteropus alecto (assembly GCF_000325575.1). Classification (NCBI taxonomy): domain Eukaryota; kingdom Metazoa; phylum Chordata; class Mammalia; order Chiroptera; family Pteropodidae; genus Pteropus; species Pteropus alecto. The sequence goes on along the minus strand of NW_006494612.1, from coordinate 7,712,318 downwards.
TGTTCAGGGAGATTTATTTTCATACTAGCTATAGTTCTTTGATAAACCTGGATTACGCTCTCCTTTGATTTTTCTAAGACCCAAGGCTGATTCATGAAAGCAAAAGGGTAATTATTCCATGTATGGCAAACTAAAGACACTTATAAGCCCTTTGCCACAACATTTTCTGAGGCTTGATGTAAATACATCAATCATTCTGCCAGGATCTGAATTTATATTCTAGTTTGCACTAAGCGCATCGTGACAAGCAAGGTGTTTTATGTTTTAAGACATTATACTCAAAGTTTTTGAACAGGTCTTCTTCCTTTCTTTGGAAGAAGAATTTAAAACATTTAATAATGTGATCTGGCTTCCTAAGTTAGAATAATTTGTTTGGGCAAATTAAATAAATTATTAGAACTGCTTTTGTAGATTTTAATCATTTTTCTAAAATATAAACCAGAAATATGAATTGGAGTCATTCCTTCAATGCAAACCTTAGATAGAGTTCCATAACTATTACCATTTATTGTAACAAAGTTAAACAGTACAATTGTATTATTGTATTACTATTAAATTATTAATATGTTATAATATCTATTTTGATTTATATATTTCATTATGTATGCAACTAGGATCTATCATACAAAATTAACATGTGCAACGACAAAACTATTAAGAGAGGAGAATATAGTTTGTGACTAAACATGGGATGAAAAGACCTATGTAAGTTTCATTAAAAGTTTATCTCTATGACAAATTCAGAATATGCACAATCGTCATATATCCATTTATACACTGGATTATATTTTTAAAGTGCTATGTGGTTAATGTTTCCCCTTACAAAAATTATAATAATAATTTTTAAAAGATTAAGTAACAAATGCAGATATAATTTACACATATAATTACTATCTCCCTGTCACATATGTCACTATTTATGAATTAAGAGGCATGGCTTACACCTCATTTGTTCATTTATTCCTTAGAATAAATGAGTGATCACATATAATCCTTCTGAGTTGATCCTTGGGGAAATATATATTAGTGTTTATATATGTGAAGATGAATGGCTGGGTGAATGGAAGGGAAGTAGTATACTGGGCTTTGAATTACATCAGCCTGAGCTTCTTCTCTTGCAATCAAGGCAAGGTGGATAAGTGGGGGCACAAAATCCCTGGGGGTGCTGTTTTAGTAGTCACTGTGCCTGGAGTTGTTATGTATGGAAAAGTCATCAGACTGAGATAAATGAGCCTGATATGGACCACATGTCTGGGTTGAGTCTACAAAACTCAGAGAATTCAAAGTAGAAAGGCAAAGGCACTCTCTGCAACTGGAGTTATTCATGTACCTGAGCCTTTAGTATAACACGAATAGTTAACATATTCGTTATAAAATATTCATGTAATATATAATATATTCATGTAATAGTTAACATATCAAGGTCATCAATGAGTCCAGTAAAATCAGTGTTCTCCAGCCTGTCAGGATGTCAGTCAGATCTCTGACTGGAGTATGAGCTCTACAAGGATCCAAGTCTCCCTTTTTTCCTATACTTGGCCCTCTATGGGCCACTCAAACCATGACCTGGGCCTCTGTGGTTGAGGGCCTCAACAAAAGTCTGTGCCACCCACTTTCCCCTGTCTATGCCCAGGCTATTCCTCCACACAGTTCTGCAGCTCTGGCTTCGTGCTCTGAAGACCAATGAGAGGGCACCTAGATGGCTAATTACATTTCCTTGTGGGCTTCAAAGTTAGGCAGTCTATAGTCAAGTCCCTGATATGCTACTAATTGGTTAGGGAATTTTGAAGTAAGTCAACATGACATCTTTAAGATTCAGTTAACTCATCTTTAAAATGTAGAATTAATAATATCTATTTCATAGATACTAGATAAAAGGCTATAAACAATGCCCGCACTGAATAAGAAATGAAGAAATAATAGATATCTTTTTTTTCTTTTCATCCCTCGACATAAACCATTGTTTTCTCAACATTCGGTTGAATATGGTTTTTACATAGTCACTGGGTGGTTGCACATTCATATCTAGATTGAGAACCCAAAAACTATGCCAAGATGAACCTGGGGTAGCAATGAAGACCACTTTCTTGGAAACCCATCTTTCCATCTCCGTCTCCTTCCCAGTTTTCATTTTGCTATTCTCTGTACTTCCTTCTGAGCCTCCCATGATCCTCACTTCTACCACTTTGAACCTCTGATAATCCTCATATGACTCTTCACCCTACTCTTTTCTTGCTTTAATCTCTTTTACACCTTGAAACTCCTTCCATTAGACTCAATTCAAGTGTCTGCTCTGTAAAATCACTGCTGACACTTTAGGGAGGCTTGAGGTCTTTCATATGTGCTCCTAGAATTTTTTGTATGTACTCCTCTAAGTACTCTTCATATGAACATTATTTGATTCATTTTGAATTTAAGAAAGGGTTAATCTAATGGCTGCTTTTTAGGTTTTAATTCTCAGGAATATAAACATCTTCTGAGAATAAGGACAAGTCAATAATAATATCACAGAGTTTCAAGTCACAATTAAAAACACATACTTTAAAAGTTAAATGTATTCTCACTTTGGATTGACAAAAAGTATTTTCTGGATTGATGCCAGTTTTCTTGATTCTAAGATGAACTACTTCACATCCAGTCTTATGGACCCTATATTGATTTTGTCTTTGTCTTTCTGAATTTGAACTGTATGACTTGCAAGTCTTAGGTAGATGATGGCAATAAACAATGGTAAATAAAATCTTTTGACCACTTGAGGATAGAATTAGATTGAAGAAAGCATTCTTTAACTCTGAGTTGGTTATTTCCAAGGTCTCCTAGTATCTAAGTAGCTAATTTACCACTTAAATTGAAGCTCTGGTATTTGACTTGGCTAAATTTAATATCTATAAGGTAAATACTAGGCAACGTAGTAGGCTCTTTTAGTGTTGTTTGAGACCAGCTGAACAAAATAATGATTACTTTTGAGGGAATTACTCTTTCTATATCTTTATAATTTTTTGGCACGATTTTCCCACCAGTACCTAATCTGATAGCATTTTTAATGACTCTTTCATCAAATATCTCCAAAGCATCCAACATTTGTCCTCTCTCTCTCTGTCTTTCTCTCTGTCTCTCTGTCTGTCTCTGTCTCTGTCTCTGTCTCTCTCTCTCTCTCTGCATACACGATTCACGTCCCTCACACACACACACACACACACACACACACACAAACTCAAATAGGCTTATAATACATAATTAATCGTATGATTATAATAGCAAGAGAAACCAGCATGATCAGTTTAGAGAACAAACAAAACTGACTCTCGGTAAATACAACTTGTGGGAGGAAATAGGTGTTGGTAAAAGATTACCTTGCAGATTGGTTATAAGCATTCAGTGTCCCATGGGAGTCCATCAGTAATGTTTGTTTAGTGAGCAGTTTTGATGGTAATTTATATCTGTTCTCTATTGTAGTTGCTATAAAATGTGTCTAAGAACAAAATGGACTGAGCTAAAAATATGTATATTATGATATTTCAAATTTAAGAATCAGAGATTTATAAAACATGAATCAAATCTTTCTAGACGAGGGATAGATTCATACCTTTGTAGACATCCTGAAATCCTTTCGATAAATGCTCTTCTTTTAAATATCAATTCTCAGTGTACAAACTGAGAGATGTGTCCTCTGGACATCATTCACATCCTTCCAAGAAGGGTACTTACAAAATGAGTTGACTGGGCTCTCAAGTGGCCCAACTTGTTTTCGCTTTAACAGTCTCTTTTGATGTCAATCGATATGTTTATAAGTCCCAAATAAATTGTGAGGCAATCTAGGAGGGAATTAATAGAATTTGTTCAAGAATTCTCCCACATGGTGACCACTATTTGCTAAGAACTAATGTTTATTTTCTGTTTAGCTATATTGAATTTAGTAACGATGTTTATGTCATTGTGGGACTGATTTGTCCTCTTGCATGACTTTCCTAGCAGTGCCCCTACTTGTATACAAGCACTAAAAGGCTATAAAATAGATGTGACGTTTCAAAGTGAAGTTTACACATTTTGACATCTAACAAATGAGAACACAGTTTCAAATTATCAGTACATCATAATTTAATTGGCTCCTCTTTTCTTTTCAGTAAGACATAAATAATAGGGTGAATAGGATGGTGACTTCAATTCAATAAAATATGGTAATAGTTCACACACATTGAATATTTTCATGTCATCCACAGTGCTCATCCATTACTTCTATGAGGAGAAATAAATCATTGACAAAATGTTAATTTTGTGTTAATAAGCCTGGTATCAAAGAGTTTACAATATATCTCAGAAACAAACTTTACATCCAGAAAGCAATAGTATAATAATTAAATAAAACACCAATGATATAAAAGGTATGGCTACACCTCTCCTTGCCAAGTTATTCTTTACCATATTATTTCTCCTTGGAAAACTGAAAAAGATCTATATCTGATAAAAGACCACCTGAAATATTACCAAGTTCTTTTACTAGTAAAGAAAAACTTTTTAGAACAGTAATGGAATCTATATGTTAAAGAAGATGCTTGTGATTTTTTGAGGTCTCAGAATTACTCAAGACAAACTAAAACAGCACGAATTGTACTATGCTATACTAGGCAGAATACACGGTCTAGCTTTACACCTATTATGCCTTTATACTGCTTTTACTATACTACCTCTAAGTTGAGAAGAAAAGAGTAATTTTCATTTACTATTAGTTAATCAAAAAGATATTTAAAAGGACAAATTAGTCTGGCTTCTTCTTGTCTATCTGAGAAATAAGCAAACAAAAAAATCAAGTTTACTGAAAGGGTTCCCTTTTCTCCACATTCTGGCCAACATTTGTTATTGTCTTTTTGATAGTAGTCATTCTAACAGTTATTAGGTGATATCTCATGGTGATTTAGATTTTCATTTCCCTGATGACTAATTATGTTGACCATATTTTTATGTACCTGTTAACCATATGATCCTGGGCTTTTTTGTCATTGTTATTGTTGGGAGGTTTTTATTATTGACTCAATCTCCGTACTAGTAATTGGTCTGTTCCAACTTTCTATTTCAGCATGATTTGGTCTTGGTAGACTTTATGTTCCTAGGAATTTATCTCTTTTAGGTTGTTGAAGTTGTTGGGTATAATTGTTTATAGTAGTCTCTATGAGCCTTTGTGTTTCTGAGGTTTCAATTGTAACATCTCTTTCATTTCTGTTTTTATTTTTCTGAGTCCTCTCTTCTTTTTTCTTGGTGAGTCAGGCTCACCAAGAATTTTATCTTTTCAGGGAACCAGGTCTTAGTTTCATTGATCTTCTTTATTATCTTTTCAGTCTCTTTTTTTTTTCTATTTTTGTTCTAATCTTTATTTCTTTCTTTCTACTAATTTTGAACTTTGTTTTTCTTTTTCTAGTTCCTTATGGTGTAATGTTACATTGGTCATTTGAGACTTTTATTTTTTCTTAAGGTAGGCATTTATCACTATGAACTTCCCGGTTAGAACTACATTTGTTGTATCTCAATAATTTTGGTATATTATATTTCCATTTTTGTTTGTCTCAAGGTATTTTTTATTTCTTTTTTTTTAATTTTTCTTTGACCAACTGTTTGTTCAGTAGCATGTTTCTTATCTCCACACATCTGTGAATTTTCCAGTTTTATTTGATTAGTTCCTACTTTATTACCATTGTTATCAGAGAAGATGCTTGACATGATTTCAGTCTCAAATTTGTTAAGACTGTTTTGTACCTAACATACAATCTATCCTGGAAAATGTTCTATGTGCCCTTGAGAAGAATATGTACCTGTTTCTTTTGGATGGAATGTTCTCTATGTATGTGTTAGGTCGATCTGTTTTAATATATCATTTTAGGCCTATGTCTCTTTATTGATTTTCTATCTGGATGATCTATCCATTGATGTAAGTTGGATATTAAAATCCTCTACTATTATTATATTATTTATATTCTTCTTTAAGGTTTTTAAATATTTTCTTTATATTCTTAGGTGTTCCTATGTTGGGTGCATGAATATTTATGAATGTTTTATCTTCTTGTTGGATTAAACCTGTTATCATTATATAATATCCATCTTGTCTCTTATTACAGTCTTTGTTTTAAAGTCTATTTTGTCTATAGCTACTCCAGCTTTCTTTTGGTTTCCATCTTTTTCTCATCTTTTTCTATCCCTTCACTCTCAGTGTGTATGTGACCTTAAATTTAAAGTGAGTCTCTTGTAGGGAGCCTGTAGACAGCTATTGTTTTTTATTCATTCAGCCACTCTAAGCTTCTTGATTAGAGAATTTAGTTTCTTTACATTTAAGTTATTAATAATATGTACCTATAGCCATTTGTTAATGGTTTTCTGGCTATTTTTATAATTCATCTCTGTTACTTTATTCTCTTGATCTCTTTGTGGTTTGATGACTTTCTTTAATAGTATTCTTATATTTCTTTCTCTTTCTCTTTTATGTATTTACTATAGCTTTTTTTGTCTTGTGGTTACCATGAGCCTTTCGGCTATGTTTGGCTCAAGAAATAGAGAATTGTATTTGAGACTGAAAATTCATTAATTGTAGTTATGCTGAGTAAATACATCTGTTTGTGATAATCCCATTTATTTGTAGAATTCCTATAAAACTTCATGAACAGTGTATGAACTTTGAATTAAGATGAACCACAAGAATATTAGTCCATGTTTATTCTGCTAGAGGAACAAGTCCAAATTAGAATTAGTAATGACGACTATCTGATTAGACCTTACACAACAGCAGGAGAGAAGGTGGAGTGGAGCAGATACTGCAAGGGTAGTCTGGATTCCAGTCCCCATGTCACTGGTGCAGGTCATGTGATACCTCTGAGCCTCTGGTTTCTCACCTGCAAAGTAGGAATCCCATCTTCCTTTTTAACACACATTTAAATTAGGCGATGAATGCGGAAACCTTATATAAAAGCTGAAAGATGAAATGATAGAATTTATGATTTCTAAAATTTTACATATTACACTTAATTCTTAGAAAAATCCACTTTTAAAATGGAAAGGACAATAGATAGTTTTCAAATATGTTTAGTTGTCAAAGCCCTGTTTCAAACACATCTTATATAGAGCCTCAATATCCATAGTAGATAATACCACAGAGAATACATCTAATTGATCTAAGGGCAGAAAGTCCAGGGTTCTACTTCCTAAGGCTTTCTCTTATCCTGTCAGGCAGCCTATAAGCCATCTTAACTCATTCCTAAGACTTCATAAAGTACAGTTCAACACCAGAGTTGCAGAACAGCACATACATTTTGCAGATAAGGAGTCTGAGTACTAGAAAGGCCAAATAATTAGATTTGGGGAAATAGAAAGTTTGTGGTATTACTGTTAGAAGTTCCTACTTTGGGGCACTTTGCTCATGTAATACCTCCTAGTAAAGAGCTCTACTTAGCACATTACTGTATTTTCTAGTTCACTGAAAGGTTACTGCCAGCGTATGAACAGATAAGGTGAGTAACGTGAATGGCCATAATATAGCACATGTACCATCAGCACTGCACCTAAGGCCAACTAAATCGGGTAGGTTATTCATTCACTGCAAAATTCTCAGGCATCTGCCATGTGCCAATACTAAACATATTTTGCTCACTTAAGGTTTTTTTTTTTTTTTTTTAAATAAACCAAATTTGTTTGTATAAAATGTCAAGATGATGAAATTTCTAGTTGTTTCTTCTGGAAATTCTTTGGGTAATAGAAACAAAACATATAATTTCTATTTTCACAGATAGTATTGTGTATTTCTAGATACTGCAGTAGTCTCAATCATCTCTCTCTCTCTCTCTCTCTCTCTCTCTCTCTCTCTCTCTCTTACACACACACACACACACACACATTTATACAGACATAAACATCCAAGGCAAAGAAAGAAAATTACTCAAATGGATAAAGTAAATAATATTCTCAAAATACTATATCATCCTCTTATAAATCAGTCTTAGACAGTTAACAAGTAGAAAGGGTTATCATAAACTATCCTAAACTAGAAAGGATTATCAAATACCCAACACAAGACATTTGTATGGTTTTATTTTTGGTTAGTGGACATGTATGAAAAGTGTCTCTCATGCCTTAATAAATTAAATTTAAAAAGTATTCAATATTCAATATTTAGAATAATAAGTCAAATTAAGAATAAATATTTTAAATTATCTGGGCAACTGCTCAAGTTTGTAAAAGAATTCATTTGGTTCATTTTTGAATGTGGGAAAAGTTTATTTGAGTAAAACAAGAGGAGTCCTAAGGGAATGGAACTTAAATATGCTGGAAATATTTAAGGAAAAAAGGGGAACATTTTTGACCCAGTGGGAGAAACCAGAATCAAATTTATGTTGTAAAAATATAAACAAAGGATAGACGTCAATGTGGTTAACTAAGACATAACTGTAGAAAAAGAAATTAGCAGAGGACCTTGGAAGCACTAACAATGTGGTAAAGGAAACAATTTTGAATACATACTATAAAAATAAATAAAACTAAATGAAAAAGGATAATTAAGAAATAAATGAAAATAAATAATATTAAAGTCACTTAAAATTTTTCCGATGATTGAAAATAAGTTTGACATATATGGGAGTCAGCAGCTGTGTCTTTAGCAAACTTTATTTGAAGAATAAATATATTCATTGTAATTGAAGTTTTAATGATGAAAACTTCCATCTGAATATTTCTTTTTATTCATAATTCAATTAATGATAACGTCCTCTCTAATACTTGATCTAATTAAAGAGCTTCTGTTCAGAAACCTGCTTCCAACTTTTCAAGCAGTGCCACCAAATAGATAGAATTAAATAATAATATTCTTCCCACATTCAAGTAACTTTGTCCTGGAATTTCTCAAGTCAAATAATTTTTTCCTTTATTTCTCTTTGCTTTCTCCAGCATTTATTTTCTCTTTGTTTAGGATTGTGAACTTCTACTGGAATATGTGTTCCATCCTGTTTTTCTTTATTCTTACAGATAAAAATGGAGAAGCAGACCCAACTTGGCACACTTGAACATGTAACACATTCAAGTATAATAGAATGACATTTTTCATGCAGTAAAATGTTCTGGATATCAGTTCTGATTTAAACATTTTTAACTCAAGTTAATAAAGAATCAATTTTTCCTCCTAATGAACTAAGTTAATAGTGCATTAACTTGAGACCAATTAGAATGTACTGTATCCTGCTTTTCTTTGAAAATGTTTTCTCTAAAATATGTTTTGTGAATTTAGGATAGATTAGAAGAAATTACTTTATTAAATCATTCTCAATTAACCAGTATTTATAGAGCACTGTGGATGACACAAAGAAAAATCAAATACTTTGTCAAGGGAGACAGATATGTATTTTCACAACTCTATTGCAAAATAAACAATGATAAATTTTTAAATTGACTGACTTAATAAAAGGGCTATGAAAGGATCTTTGCTCTCTGTGCATGAATTTTTCTCACACTGTGCTATCCTCATTTGGTTAAGGCTTGTGTCTCCGGTTTTGCTGATGGGTTCTCTTTACAATTCCCCTTAGAAAATGAAATAGTGACTGGAATGGCAGAATTCCAGCTTATTTCTTCCAGAGACATTAGTAGTGAGGACCCAGTACAGGAAGATTAAAAATTCTACCATGCCTTTTTTTCAGCCAGTGACCTCTATTCTCTGGAAACAGGAAAATGAGTAACCCTGAGATGCTAAGTGCCTTTATCCCCTTATGTTATCCATGAGAAAAATGTTCTGTTTTTTTCATAATAAAACAAAAGCTCATATCTCAAATGTTTTCTGACCACTGTAGTTCCAGTATACGAATGTTCTACAATTAAATGAATATAAAATAGATACGATTTAGAATCTCATTTATCACATATTGAATTTTTGTTTTGTTTGGATTTACATTTAGAACACAATATATAGCAAAAATTTCAGCAGTAGAAATCTCTTGTGATCTTATTTCTCATATATATTGTGTCTGACTTTTCAGGGAATATTTTCATTATATGTTGTAACCAATTTTTGATTGCTTTCCTGGTAAAACTTTTTTGATTTACTTCTCCAGAACTTTGTAAAATTGTGAAGAAGACATGGGAAGTAATAGTTCAAAATTTTAAAGCCTTGATTATAAACTTAAATTTAAATTTCCTCTAGAGAGGATTTCCTATCGTTTTTGAAATTTAGTATTCTTTACTATAACAGTGAGTGAAAATTTTTTTAATCAAAATGATTGATTGTAGTTTACTAGTAAGAAAGAAGTACTCCTAGTAGAGTATAATAGCTGCATTTATAATGTTAAGCACCCCAACCCCAGTTTCATCCATTCTTCTTAAATTTCTGAATGAACCCAAATCATTCATCTCTGAAACTAGCTTCAAATATCACACTTCTTCAAATGGAGTAAGAATCTTACAACATTATAATCCCTATTCTTTCCTCCCATCTTTTATGCTACTGTTGTCATACAGTTACTGTTACATATGCTATAAACTCCAAATATATTGCTACTATTTTTGCATTAGATATGAAATATTAAAGTATTTCAGAATAATCAAAATATCTATTATAATTATCTTCACTTTAGCCATCTCTAAAGATCTTTATTTCTTTGTGTATCTTTCAGTTTCTGTCTGATATCACATTGCTTCTGCCCATAGAACTTAGTTTAAAATTTCTTGTAGAGTAATTAATTATCTGGTATTAATTTTATGTTTTTGTTTGTTTGGGAAAGGCTTTATTTTCCCTCTATTTTCTCTGGTTATAGAATTCTGGGTTCAGGTTTCTTTTTTTTTTTTTTCCCCAGCACTTCAAAGTTGTCACTCTATTGACTTCTAGCTTGCACAATTCTGACAAGAGGTCTGCTGTAATTCCTATCCTTGTTCTTCTGTATGTAATTTAACACTGCAGATAATGACTCACTAGTCTCCCAAAAGACTCACTAGTACTAACTCTCGTCATTTAACATGCCTGGATAGATTCAAAACCATTTAAAAATAAGTAAATAGAAAAAAAGGCATTAAATATGAGACTTTGCAAAATTTTGTGAAAAACATAAAGTGTATAAAAGATAGATGAAGAGACAAGATATTTTGATAGCATACTTCAAGACAGAAAAGAAAGTTTTGAATAACTACTTCTTTGAACTATACAAGAAATTAAAGGAAACATAGACAAGAAAAGAGATGGAAAAGAAATATAACAGCTTTTACATGCTGTTGGTCTTTCAAAGTCAGAAAAGAGAATGTGAATATAGCAACCCCAGAACCTCAAATTGCTTGCAAATGCTTTCATCCTGTGCCACTTCAAACTGGAGAATTATGGAGGAATTTACCAGCACTTCCTCTACATAACTTCATTTATCATGCCAGTGCTCTCTCAGGCAGTAAAGATATATGCTGATTCCTGTCACTTTTTATACTAATTCTACTATATCTGACAGAAATTCATTTATGTGTATATATTTGGCAATATTCTCTAATTTTGAGACCAGTGAAATGCTTGCCCCATTTTTCATTTCTCTTTAATAATTTCAGTTAGACTTTGGAAAAGGAATTTGTTAGCCCCTTGCTGCTATTTTTTTCTGGAAATGTATGTAACTGATAAAAATTTTAAAAAGAAAACAACAGAAAACTATTTCCATTAAAAGTCAACAAACAATAACAGCAAAAAGAAAGCGTATGATATCTTATGTGAAATTTTGAATCTCTTATTAAAATAATTGAGATCAATTAATATATATTTTAAATTTACATATTTATTAAAATAGCATTTTTATTATAAAAATTAGAAATTATAGGTTAGTGAAAAGAAGAAAACGAAGTTACCAACCATCTCACTATTCAGGGCTAATCATCGTTGATTTATTAGTGTGGTGCTTTCAAACATGTTTAAAAATCTGTTCCTCACTTCTCCCTTTCCAAATTAACAATACATTATGAATATTTTTCTAGATGCATTAGGTTTCTTAAGGATACTGCCACATTATTTTACACTCAATATTGTGATGTTAGACATTTTTCAATTATTTGCTGTAGCTATATATTATTTTCTTAATTCTATTTTATGCTATTTAAAATAGGATCTAGTACAATTTTCTCTATCCCTATATAAATACTATTGTGCTTTGTAAACGCTATTTATCAAATAAAGATCTGCTTGTTTGGACTGGAAGACAAGTAGCAATGTTTACAATTCTTATTTAAACCAAATAAGGTCCTATTCATATGGACTTGTCACATCTAGTTGGAGAAACAAAGTTATTTTTTAGGATGTCTGAATGTTCACCATTATAATCAACTCTGTCATTTAAGAATATTATATCTTCAGATTGGATAAATAAGACAGAATTTTTATGTCAACACATGTACTTGTCTCAAGAGCTATCTCTTCAGATGGCCCTTTAAAAAGTAATACTAACTTATAAACTCACAGCAGTATGTGAACCCATTGTCTTCCAGAGCCCCAACACATTGGAGATGATAAAATCTACTATGTTTAATGCATAAGAGTAAAAATAGAATCTCATTAATTATTTTAATTTCTGTTTTTATGATAACAAATAAAAACAAGTATTTTCTAATTATGAAGTACCCAGCTAATTCTCATGCTTTTTATTGAGATATTTATTTTCTTAGTACTTGATATTTTTTAATATATGAAGGATAAATCTATATTTAAGTCATCGCCTGAATTAGTTTTGCATATTTTAGTGTTCAACATATATTTTACTTCATACACATACACGCACACACATACACACACGTATAAAATCCATAAGAAATTTATTTTCTGTAATGAATTTATAATGTATAATGTTGAGATATAGTTTTGCACACATTGGCTATTCTCAGGTGGGTAGCTTTTTTTTTTCTTACTGAATATTCTGTTTTTTTCTCAATTATTTCAAATACAATTTTCATTATATATAAAAGTCAGACAGTATTGTGCCATATCGTTCTATATATACTCCTGCAATAGTACTACACTTCTTTAATAAATGTGGTTTTGTAATACACTTCAAATTAAAAATGTTTCTATATAATTACAGATTCACATGCAGTTGTAAGAAATAATACAGAAAGATTCCATGTATTCTTTATGCAGTTTATGCCAATGATAATATCTGGCAAAACTATAGTTCATTATCACAACTAGCATACTGAAATTTTTACAATTTATTAAACTTATTCAGATTTCTGTAATTTTACTCATGCTCATTATTGTATCTGTGTGTGTTTAGTTTTATACCATTTAATCACCTGTGTAGGTTTGTATATCCATTACCATTGTCAAAATTCAGAACAGATCCCTCATGTTTCTCTTTAACACCCACACCTACTTTCCTAACTCTGGTACCTAACCCCTGTCAATTACTATTCTATTCTCTATTTCCGAAATGCTGGTGAAGATGTAAAATAACTGGATCACTCATTCATTGCTGGTGGGGAAGTAAAATGGTACAGTTGGTCTGTAAAATATACAATTACCATGTGACCTAGCAATTGTACACTTGAGCATTTATCCCAGATAAATGAAAACTTATATTCACATGGAAACCTATACACACATGTGTATGGCAGCTTTATTCATAAAACTACTCAGTAATAAGAAGGACTTAGTGATACATACAACGACCTGGATGAATCTTGAGGAAACTATGCTGAGAGAAAAAAGCCATTCTCAAAAGCTTATATAATGTATGATTTCATTGATGTAACATTTTGAAATTATAAAAATTTAGAGATAATGAAGTTCAGTACCTGTTAGTATACAACCCTTATCATGTTTTTCTAGATTTTTTGCCTAATCTCACATTTTTAAAATTCCTGATTCAATTATAAAATCTACCATATTTCTCAATTATTAAATTGTGATAGAGTTGAATCACTACATTAAAATCAGGAATTTGACCCTATGATATTAAATATTGTCATATAAGACTTAATGAGTATGTCCAAGTTAAGTGTTCTTTTGTGTTGCTCAGTAGATTCACCTATGGTGGGCTTGTATAATTCTTGTTATGTAAATTCCAAGTCACTTTATGCAAATTTCCTTTTATTATTTTATTTGTTATCTTTTATATATATAAAGACCACTGATTTATGTATTTATTTTATAAAAATTTATGCTATCATTATGCATGAAATATGCTAGTTTTCTTCCTTAGTACTCATGATTATTGAACACCAAGTTTTATATCGGTTGCATATACACTTTTGGGAGATTAAATTTTTCTGATTATATTATTATATAGTCCTTGAGATATCACTTGCATGATGGATAATTTTCTTTTTTATTTGAAATTATAAAATCCTTGATTATTTAAGTCCTTTTTAATTTATATCTATAGATGCCAAAATGACATAAAAGACTGATTATTATTTGGGTTGAATTTCTTTTTGGTCTCTTAGAGAAGACTTAGGAAAACATCCACTTTGGAACACAGATTTAGATTTATTCACATTAGACTGGGCATTTCACTCCTGCCACTGATCAATTATAAGACCTTGGTCAAAAGACTTAAACTTGGTCAGCTTTCTCGTCTATTTAGATAAAAGCATTTATCTTACGATAGTGTCTTATAGATAAAATATACATAAAACATTTGGCACACTGTCTGATACAGAGAGGCCAATAAATATTTTTGTGTGTGAATATTGATGTGTATATATATCTACAGACACACACATATATATACACATACATATACATATATATACGTATATATACACATATATTTACATATACATACACATATATTTACATATACATATATACCATATGAGAAGATATGTCATGACAAGCTCTGCTCTTGTTTTACTTGGTCTTGCAAAGGACATATGTCCAAAGGATAAACTATATTAATGCTGCTTTTGTTTCAGGAAGGTTTTATTGTACACACAGGCCACAATGAAGTGCCATGGAGTCTGTGCACAACCAAGCTCTCAGATTACCACTTAGGCAGACTTCTGTGAGATGGTACCTTTTGTATCTGTGCAGTTCACAATCAGCAGGGCCAGGATTAAGATGATGTGAATATGCAGTTAAATATTAAATTGTGCTTATTTAATATTGACTAAATTAAGATATTAATATTTCAGTATAATATTTTTTTAATTTTATGTATGCACATTTTTTTCCTTTGCCTCAGACTCTGGTATGAATGCATGGCACTGTCACTGACTCTATCTTCATTTACATTTTTTATGTTTTGTTCATGATAAATTTTTGCAAATTTTTTGATTTTTATAAATATTTTTAAATTTTTGAATTTTAAAATATTGCACTAAAATATTATTTATCTTGACTATTGAGTTTTTTGGGGACTCCTTAAATTTCACACCCAAGGCAACTGCCACACTTACCTCACCTTAATCCCAGCCATGACAATCAGAGCAACTTTTCTTAGTAGATGTACATATACAACTATCATATGATGATAGTACTGATAACTGCAAACTGTTCTTCCTCTAGTCATTCCCTTCTCTGAGTGTACCATGTACTCAGCCGCTCCAGGCCAAAAACCTTTGTAGTATTTTTAACTGATCTTTTTTCCCCCATACCTCACATGTATGTAATCCACATATAATGTGGATATGTGTGATTTACGTGTAAACTAATCTAGCTTGTTCTCGCTTCAAAATTTATTCTACATCTACTTTTTATTACTTGTCTAATACCACCTTAAACTAAGCCTAGACTAACTAGTTTCATTTTTCTCTTAACTCCTACCTTCCTAGTCAAGAGGAACTAGAGGAATTTTTATAAAATGTAACTCAGGTCATGTCATTCTTCTCATGAGCTAGAGATACATGATCAGTGGCTTACTACAAAATTAGGGTTCATTTTGTACAAACTAGCTAAATCCTAAACAAACACAAATGTGTTTTTATTCCAATTATCATGACCCTCTGGTCCCTTCTCATTTCAATAGAAAAAAATTCAAATTTCTTTCTATGCCCTAGATCATTACAGAACCTGACTGTAGCCCACCTCTTACTTGTCATCTCTGACCCCTTAACCACACTCACTTTAATCTAGCTATACTGGCCTACTTCTGTTCTACTATCCTGAATTATTCTCCATTAGATCACTGATCACCTTTTGGTGTTTTACTATTAGTTAACTCTTTATGTATTTATTCTCTGATTTCCACAACTGAAAAAAATTGGAAGATAGCTTTATTTAAACTATGGAAACTCTGAGGATTACTAAAATGTAATCTTCATGAGATAGTGATTTGTTTTGTGCTGTGTTCTCAGTGCCTAAAATCCTGCCAAAAACATAGTAGGAGTTCAATAAATATTTTCCAAATATATGAATAAATGTTGATGACAAAGATAATTAGCTCAATAGAAATTAAATAGATGTCTATAATCAGCCTATCATTTTCCACCAAGATAATAGATAAAATAAAGCCTTAAAATCCTAATCCAGAGGTACCTAACATCAAAAGGGATAAACTTTGAATTATTTATTTCTACCAGTTATAGCTAATTTTGATTGAAATCTTCCAGAAAATTACACAAATACCACAACACTCTTCTGTTGACTTTATTATACAGCAAGTTTTTCTCTTCTATGAGCAATGTAGAAAAATGAATACTTCTACGTTTTTACTGCCGTTATCATTTCAATCAATTAAAATGCTTGGAAGAGGCACAGCATCATAATGATGATAAATTATCTAGATTTTATAAATTTTACAAGCAACTTTTTATAGTTAACTTGCAAATTTATTCACTATCTTATTTCACAAATGAGCAGTTAGAAATAGTGGGTACATTTTTTCATATATGTTCTTAGAGGAGTTAGACTTATAATTCATTCATTCAGAATGCATGAATATAATAGGAAAAAATAAGTGTTGTGGAAATACAACTTTATAACTTTAAGTTTAAGCAAGTAATGGGGTATTTTAACTTAAATAATTGAAAACAATTAAAATATAACCTTATTCAAATCATGTAATCTCTATGAAGATTGGAATGTAAATATTTGAAAACACTAACATTGAATAAGTGTTATGATATGTCTGTGTTTGTGCGTTTGAGAGTGTATGAGAGACAGAGATCTAGATTCTAAGAGGCAATTTATTAAAAATGAACTTTTATAATAGAGTAAATTAAAAGAGGCAGAAGTATTATTACAACAATGAAAAACCATATACAGCAATTTGTTCACAAAGGTTTCAGTGTTACTTTACAATAATTTGCATTTTAGCAGAGACACAAGCACCACATATCATCTCATTCACAGATATTGCTGTAGAAGATGATTCTCGAAGATCATATAGACAATGCTTCTTAAAGTTATATATACTGTCAAGGAAGCTCTAAGTCTACAAAACAGTTTTACTGACTTATAATTAAATGTTTTATCTTCTGGATCAACTGTAAATACAAGAATTAATGTGCTGTAGTTATAATTTGTATGAAATACCTGGTGCCAGTTCAGTTTATATAGATCGATATGCTATAAAGTAATACAGCCATCCCTTTAGACTCTATACCCAGGAGTAGCAATTTGGTTTACAGATGAAAGATTGATTAAAAATGT
>NW_006494612.1:7641296-7694677 GCF_000325575.1 Pteropus alecto | reverse complement strand
TCCCCTGACTTGAGTTAATTCCTTCTTTAGTATCATATTTAAGTTCTCTTCATCTACTACTCACCAAAGCCTACTGGCAATGTCTCTGAAATTCCTCTCCAATCCAACATGTTCCCATTCCCCGTATTACTACCACAATTTAGGGCCTCAGTGTTACATCAACAAACTCAGACATAATAATGAAATTTTAAACACATTTAGTTTCTCTAACTCCTTGAAACATTTAGTTTCTCCTTGAAAATACACATTTATACAACATGAGATACTCATATTTGAAAAACTATTTTTCTAAAAACATTTTCAACAATGTGTTGTGCTTCTCCTGTTTTCAACAGAATATTTACATGTATTTCTCTATTTATTAATTTCATAATTTATCAAATTATTAGTCACAGTTCTTTAACAATAACAAAAATCTTTGTATTTTAAATTATATATATTTCAAATTTTGATGTAGAAATGCAATAGAAAGTTTCAAAGTTTTTACTAAGTGAAACAATTATACATTTTCAGATATATTCTGTTAGGTTTCAAAATTTATAAGCACCATTTTTTTTTTTTATTGCAAGGTGAGCAAAAAAATGTAAACACAGACTTCCCTCTTAATGTAAACTGATGGAGATTTCAGACTCTGTATGAACCATTATTTCTACAAAGGACTCAGGAGGACCTTTATTTCTGATAGGTGGTGATGTTCAATGCCTGACTCTAGTTTCACTTCCTCTCTTCCTTCTTTCTCTTCTTCCTTTTCTTTCTCCTATATTTTAATGCCACCAAGAAGCATTCTATTTGTAAATTTTCCTATAGCCTCACATCCAAAATCATCACAAGAAGAGAGGGAGATTTCTACCACTGAAGTCACTCCCTTGAAATTTAAGGTAACCCATTATATTTGCAAGTAAGCCAATCATAATATTCGATATAGAAAGTTTATTTAAATGCCAAAAACTGTCCTGCCTTTAAAAGATAAACACTACTTAGTAATTTAAAAAGAATATGCCAGTAGATTGTTCATAAAAACTAGAATTAAATTTAATAGGCAAATTTATAGTTTTAAATTTTTTAGAACAGTAAAAAGATGAATCATTTTTGCTAAAGCCACTAAAAGATAACTCAAAGTCAGTTACCACATTTGGTCTACGCTAGACCATGGGAAAACTAGTAAAGGCAAATGACCCTCAAAGAGGTAAAACAAAATCAACAACAATAAACCCCTAGAATTCTCAGTTGAATGGAATACTAGATTTACCTTGCATGCTATCTCCTAATTCACAGAAATTTTAAGTATCACAACTCATTTTCAAAAAATCCCCAAATCTGTAGAGATGAACTTGAAAAATTGGCATGGTATTGGCTAATTTTATAAATGGAAACATTTCTGAAATTCAGTGGGGGCAGAGCATCAGACTTTTATAGTCCCATAGAAGACTTTTATGTTACTATTGAAAAATACAAAGGACAGTGAAAGAATTCCAATTTTGTTCTCTGTAGGTTAAGAAACAGGAGTTACCATTAGATTTCAGTCACATTTACAGTGACTCCCCAAGAATAGAGAGTCCGTGGAGGATGGCGGAAATGTTTTGGCTGTTGGGCATCAGCACCACCTTCATGGAACAGTAACGATAACACAATTCATGACTCCCTGTCAAAAATTTATATATCTTAACTCTTTAGCTAAAAACAGAAGAAAAGAAAGGGAAAAGAAACTGTAATACATTTTCTTAAGAAATTGGCTTTATCTTGCTCAGTGGATTTTCTGTGAAATTATTGGAATTCTCACAGTGGATTTCTAAACTTTTCTTAGAAGTAGATATTTCAATGTAATAAAGACTAGCCAGGGTTTTCCCTTAGTAACCATAGCTCTTTTTAAAAAAGTATTTCACAATACCTAGAAAGCAAGACTTACACTGTGAAAAAATTAATTTTATATAAATTAAGGGCACTTCTTAAGATATGTATATAGCATCTCTTATATAATTAGTATCAATTCCATAATAGTTTTACAGTTACTTTTTTGTTTTATATATAATTGTCAATTTAGCTAAAAAATTATTTCTAGCAGTACTGTAGTGTATTTTTTGGTTACTTTTGGAATAAGACTTTAATTTTAAAATCATGCATATATATGTATAGAATTGAAAAAAATTCTAAAAGATATAATATTGTGGTAATTTTAAGGGTTATTCCTGAATGATTAGGATTGAGTAGTTTGTTTTTTTACTTTAATTTATGCATATTTAAATCACACTTTTAACAAAGGGCATGCATTATATTTGTAAATATAAACAAAAATTAAAACCATTTATGATCCAAAGTAAATTCTAAAATGAGTCATAAAGTCTACCCATAGCATTTATTAAACTTTATGGCTTTTTTGGAAGTTATCATTTAAAAGTTTATGAAGTCATGATCATTTTACATTTAAAGACAATTTTTAAAAAATAACTAATTTTATTGGAAATTTTTAAATGATAGATTTACTGTGCTTTCTTGTAAAAATATTATGTGTGAAGATCATACTTAAATTTTTAGTTAAATTTAGTTTTTTAATTAAAAAGCACAAATAAATTATTAACATTTTTAAATTAAAAAGTACAAACAGGTGAACTTAATTTTTAGAATGTATTCTATTTAACTCAGTATATCCAAAATATTGTTTTAACATATAATCAATATAAAATTATTAATGATAGACATACTCTTTTCTCTGTAGCAAGTCTTCAAAATCTTGTGCATATTTCATACTTGAGTCTTAGTTCAGATCGCACATGCATTAAGTGCCTAATAGCCACATGTGGCCAGTGCTTATGCTATTAGATGACAGAGAATGAAAAGGTAGAGAATTATATTTTTGCAATTGCTTATAAACTCCAGCAGGAACTCTCAGGTAAAGTGTTGTTTACCTGAAAATTTAAGAGTCTATGTTGTTTTAATTCCAAAATTCTAGGGTAGAATTTTTCAAGATTAAAACTTTCTTTTTAAAAAAAAAAAAAAAAAAAATTCTATCCATGGATGCAGTGTTTTAATTGGCACTGAAATTTGATATAAACTAATTTCTTTTTACTTAAGAAGAAATTATAATTAAGGAACTATTGCTTCCAAAAAATACTAGACAAGATAACTTAAGGGACTTTCCTCCGATAATATAACTACATACTAGATAAGTTACAAGAACTATACTTTGTAATGCAGTGCTGAAAATACTGAAGGACAATTTTCAAGACAAGTAGAGTGTTAGGAGACCCGACTAACCCTGGAACTGAAATCCTGAGATTTCTTGTTAAACCAAAACCCTCAAAATATATCAGTGTGGCCCTGGTCTAGTAATACCTCTTGGCTCCCAACAAAAGCAAACGCAATTTCTCTTTGGAGAAAAACCTTCTTCATTTGAGTTCTTAGGATACATACAGATTAAGTTCAGTCAAACATGAACTCACAATTAAAAAATTAAAGGCCAAATGAACAACAAATATCATGATTGCAAGAGAGCTATAAGGATAAATAATTTGAGGCCCAGGGCATTCAGATACAGGAATTATTAGATATTTTATATAACGTAAGAAGTTACAAAAATCACAGGTGTACCTTTTAAATAAACAAGAAATAAGAAAATATATATACTCAAAAAATAGAGCAGAAGAAAAAGAACCAGATAGATTTTTCTTAAATGAAAAATATAATTATTATAATTAAAAATTCAATGGAAATTCCAAACAGCAAAGAGAATGCACTGGAAGACATACCTGAAGAAATCCTACGTGTAACGCAGAGAAACAAAGAGGAACATATTGTGGCTCAGGTCATTAGTTCTTCAGTACTGCGCCAGTATCTGGTACATGGTAGAAACTTATTAAATATTTATTTAATCACTTAAGGAATAAAACTAATTTTTTTACATTTAATATATTTTGGTGGTACAAATTTAATGTTTGAAAAATTAGCTTCCTCATCATAAACTCTACATGTTATTATTTTAATATGTTCTTAGCCTTCTGGATGTTTTTTCCCCCAGATATTTAACAACTGCATTCTTGGAAACATTTGATTAATGAAATATTTCCTTTACAATAGAATATTTTCTATTATATAAACACCACCTCAGGATTTCTGTAACTAAATATAAAACAAATCTAATAATATTTTATAAAACACTTTCAAAATTCCTAGAATTAAGCAACAAATATTTTCATGTCCAATAAGCTAAAGAAAATACACATATAATATTGACTGTAATAAGGGTAGCATTTATCTCTTGTCATTTACTAATACAACCAGAGAATGGAAAAGAAACATGCCATCATTTGAAATTTAGAACTCTGTCTTTAAAGAAATGAGAGTTAGAATCTTATGCTGCTGATAAATTTTATTGTAGTTCATATTTAAACAAATTGGACACTTTCTCAGCATCAACGATTTAGTAACAGAAGAAAGAAACACATGACATTTGAAAGTTCCTATCACAATCTTTCATGTCAAATTCTTAATTATAAAACGATTGGCAACAAAAAGGTCCCACCTGGCATCATTTGCTTGCCTCTCTGTGTTTTTATGCATTTTCTATTGTTACCACTTAAATAGTGTATGTTTTCTAAGATTATATGATCATTCCTCAGTACACTGCTTGCAGTAATATATAATTACCTACATATTGTATTTTAGATCCCTAATGTTCAGTTGGTTTACTAAGACTTGATAGAGCTAGAATTAAACCTATTTGAGACAGTCCAGTAAAGGAGGTGCCAAAGACGATCAAAGAACTCTCCCCAAAATAATCCAGCTCTAAAGTTGAGCTTTTGCTTCAAAGCAAAGGTCACCCAAAGCCAGTGAAATTGAAATTCTTTGGTAGCCACTTGAAAGCCCTATGCTCTGGCCTTAAGGCAAGTGTGTGCTGTGTGAGCACATTAGGAGACTTGCACACACTGAAGTATGAAAAGCCCCAGAACAGGACATTTGCATAGAGTGCAGATTCCATTATCTGAGTGAAAGCTCTTCTTGTTTTGCTTCAACTCCTGTAACAATCAGTCCAGCCAACTATTTACACGTTCTCCATTATGTTACTGTTGGCTAGAGAAGGACTGTTGCAAGGAGATTTTCTTTCAGTTTACACTCTGTGGAACTGTGGGAGTTTACCAGCTTAACAGTTAGACAAGCTTGTCTTCTCTTTCCAAGAAACAAGAAAATGACCTGTGAACTACTGAGATATATGTGTCAATGAACAAGGATATGTAGCCCAACTCAGAAAGTTCAGTTCTCAAGTAAGGGAGAGGGTAAAGCAAAACAGATAGGACAAGAGAAGAGAACAGTCAACGTCTTAGGTTTGAGTGTGCTATGCTACAATTATTCCTTTGTAGACCAATTGGGCCTCATTGATTGTTTCATATAGATATCTTTTCTAGATTCATCATTTTATTATTAAAGTCTGTTTTTCTGACCTGTTGGAAGTGGAAAGGTTTGTATTTTAAAACACTTTGGGCAGGTTTTGGAAATGGCACGTTATGATTTCCATTACCCGAATTATTAGCTTGAATCAATAGCACTGCTGTCGTAGAATCAAAAAATAGAGCTTCTGGTTAACTCAACTGATTATAACACATGCAAATATATCAATTCAAACTTCAAAAAAAAAAAATACAAATATATGCAAACCCAATTAAAAAGCGTACATACAATTTGCACAAGAAGAACTGCAACCTCCCTCTTTTCAAAATATTCCCCTGGCTCCTACTCATCTCCCAGCACACCCCACTCCCTCTGTATTGCAGAGCACATCAGGCATGTTCTGCCTCGGAGCTTATGTCTTATTCTTTCTTTTAGTGGAATGTGTTATCCCAGTTAACCATGTGAGTTGGTTCAAATTTTCATTATGGTCTTTGTCAAATGTCATTTTAGTGAAAACTGTCCTGGCCATTCTATCTAAAATTTCAAAATTTCAAATCATGCCTTGACACTTTTTACCCTTCTGTTTGTTATTTTCCTCTTTAGCACTTCCTTTTACTTAGCATACTTAAACTTAGGTACTAACATACTGTTATTATAAATCTTGATGATTTCCTATCTCCCCCACCATGACATAAACTTGAAGTCGGAGATTGCTGGTCTGCTCTGCTCACTTTTGTAACCCTGGTTGCTAGAACAGTGATGGAACTATGACTGATGAGTATTTGTGAAATGAATTTTTGAAAGAACAACCATTTAGAAGAAATGATCAATTAAAGATCACATATAAGATGTCAAGAAAAAAGACAAAACCCAGGGATAAACCACACATTAAACACAGATAACAAAACTTGAAATGATTACTGAAGAACACAAAAGAAGATTTCAAAAAGTGGTTTTTGAGAAGCAGAATCACTATTATATGTCAATTCTCCCAAGATAAAGTTAATACATTTCATGCAATCCCCAATAAAAATACTAATAGGATCATTTTTTAAACAATACAGTTCTGAAGTTTATATAGAAAAAAAGAACGAGACTGTATCCAGAAATAATATAAAAAAGAAAAGTAATAAGTAATAATCAATAGTTCTATCAAATATTAAAATATAAGCAATAGTTATTTAAAGAGGTTCTGTACAAACTTTACTTGCCATCTAATTCTGCTTGTGAATTCTTAAATCTTTTGATTTTTTTAATGATTTTTATACTTTAAGAAATTTTCTTCCAAATTTATTACCTTTCATCTAATATTTTGAGGTTTCCTTTTTTACATTGAGCAATTCATTCCATCTGGAATTTATTTTAGCATTAACTACAAAAAGAAGATAGATGATCATTTTTTTTTTTAATCCAAAAGTCTTGCCAATATTCTTGACATCATTTATCTGTTCTCATGTTGACTTATGTGCTTCCTTTGCATACATAAATTTCACCCTTATATATGTAATAATCACATGCATAGTTATATCTCTCTATCACTGTCTCTATGGGATTTAGCTGAGGATGGTTTTGTTTTTCTCTTTTTTTGGGGACACATCTACTTCTTTGAGTTTACCAATATCACACTTTTTGATTTACTCTAGTTTCATAATATTTTTAATATTTGATTCTCTCTGGTTAGTCTTCCTTTTATGAGCTTTTGACTATTCTAAACTGTTATTCAATATAAAATATAAAATTATTTTATTAATAAAAAATAATCTATTGCTGTTTTGATGTGGAATTTTTCTAAAACTAAGATTGAGTAGCTTGATATTAATCTTAAAACAGCATATCTCTCTGTTTATTTAAAGTTTCTTTCCTCTCAGAAAGATACTTATGCTTTTATTACAGGTTCTACACATGTTTTGCATAAGTTTATTCTTAAATATCTAATATTTTTGTTGTTACTGTGGATTTGTGGAGTCTTTGTTTCAAACGCATCTTTTGGTTATTAATTTTGGCACCAGAGTTTAAAAATATTTTGTCTTTTACCAAAAATGTCAATGATAGCTTAATAATTACTTTTTTCTACTCTATGACTGTTATTTTTCAATTTTTTTTTCATATTTATTTTAAAAATTTAGAATTCAGGTTTAAATTTTATCTACTAATTTTTCTATCATCTATCAATATGGCCTGTAGGAGACAAAGCAATTTGCCTCCATGAGGTTAACATCAGCAAGTGTCATTATTTATTTACCTTATAGTAATTAGTAGATTGGCTGAATAGTCTTTTATAGACAATTGATTTTCTCGTTGATACCATTTCACTTCAATGTAGAATTCTG
This sequence comes from Pteropus alecto, assembly GCF_000325575.1. Lineage (NCBI taxonomy): Eukaryota > Metazoa > Chordata > Mammalia > Chiroptera > Pteropodidae > Pteropus > Pteropus alecto. Next base: position 7,686,968 of record NW_006494612.1, on the reverse strand, counting down.
TAAAAATTGCTGTTTAACAATTATATTATGCATTTGTATAAACACATTTTGTTCTCTGATATTAAACTTACTTTATTGAAATAAAATGTTTAATTCAAGTGAATTAATTCTTATAACATCATTAAAATATTATCAAAGAAGAGAGTTCTTTAAACTGTCATTGATACAACCCATGGTATATTATCTATTTCTAATAAACTTTTGTTTATTAAAATAAAATTATTTGTTCAATCCAAATAGTCAATTTTATTATCTTCATTATTCAATCAACATTTATATTTCACCATTTGGAAAGTTAAGTTTTAATATATTAGTTGGGATGCAACAGGAAATAATTTTTACATAAAGCATATTAAGTAAACAACTCATTTACAAGTTTGCCCCAATTATATTTTGCATAAACAAATGTTTGATTTAATAATCATTATAGAAAAAGTATTTTTTGTAGAGCATATACATATTAGGGTGAACTACATCAAATTGTCATTTTGTAGCAATAGTGGAAATTTTACGTGATTTGACCTAGTATACATATTGATTTTATATTATTCTTCATTATTTAAATGAACTGTTTTTTATATGCATGCATTTCTGGTTGTTAAAATTTTCTTCAATCTGTATAAATCATTAACTCAACAAATATAAATTGAAATAAATGAAATAAAGCTTTTAAAATAGCAAACTGCTATACATTTGTGTTTCGACAGAACCATATAATTTTCAAGTGATAAGAAAATTTATTCTTAAAAATATTATATAACAGTCACTCAGCTTCTCCAGATAATACAGCAATAAGAATTTGAGCAAAAGTAAAGACATAGGTGAAAGAAGACTAAGGCACAAATAAATAAGAAGTTGTAAGTAGAAGAGAAAAGTTGAAAAATGTATTTTTACTGAAAGGCTCAGATATATTATTGGACATATTTTTTACTGAATATTATATGGATTATCTGAAATTAATTTAGTATTAGAAAACTATGTAATATCACATATCCTGTATCCACAAAGATATACTGATTGAAAGACCGACTATGAATGAGTTCTTTTCTAAATGGTAGTTAAACCAAAACTACTTCTAAAATTGACAAATAATCATTAAAGATAGAAGACTTCTATTTGAATTTAATATTTCATTTCAACATTGGAAATGGTATTTTCCACTCAAAGAATATCCATTTGTTTAGTGCAGCAATAAAATATCATAAAGATCAAAGCTATGATGTAATATTTTCAGAAGATTTTAGGGCTCCTAAATTCAATTTGGAAAGCCTATATGTACATCCAGGGGTTCTATAGTTGTAATTTCTATTTTATTTGTGTTTCTTAGGTGTTCTTATAGTTGTATTTGATAGTGATTTGTGTTGAAGTTAAGTACAGTTTTGTTTGTTTGTTTGTTTATTTTTTATTTGTTTTTTTAGAATAATAACAGTATGATTTAAAGAAGCACCCTTGTTTAGTCACTGTTCCTAGATTATTCCTTCTTTTTCTAAGAAATTGAGACCTTTTTTTGGCTTTTTCCAGTCATTATTCCAGTGAGCCCTCAAAGTTCAATAGAATTTCACAATCCAGTGCGTCAGATGGGGATCTTCTTAGAAGAAACTCGTAGAGAAATGAGAGAATATGGGCAGCATGACAAAGTCGAGAGACTTCTGAGTTCTCATAGTGTGTTAGATCGGGCTCCCAGTTATCACTGCGTAACATGAGTTATAGGTTAAAGTTCTTAACTTTCTTGACCTGCACTGCTCGTGTTGCAAAAACTCTTCCCTGAACTTCCAAGAGCTTCATAAGTTTCTGTAAATTCTATAAATGTTAGCTACTCTTATGACATTTATATTATTATGATGATTTTTATTATCAATCAAGCAGTTTTTTAGGTATTAAGGACATAATAGTAAACAAAAAGATAGTTTTTGCCCTCATGTAAGAGAAAGAAAAATTCATAATCTAGCATAAATGTTATCAAATTTACATATTTTAGTCAGTTTTTTAGTTACTCATATCTGAGTCTATGTGTTTAATTTCTTCATAAAGGGATACTTTTGCTCAGATATCAGTTGATCCTTTGGTGTTGAGACTATAGCCACATAAATTGAGTCTCTCCCCTTTTCCTCCTAGATAATGTTTGTTGAGTATCATATGCTAAGTAACACTCAATATGTTTATATTAGCTTTTTAAAATCTTCGCTGTCATCCTATAACCAAGTGTTACTATGCTCATGTACAGATGAAACTGAGATGCAGAGTGGTTTAGTAACTTGCTCAAGGCCACAAAACAGGCACTCTGACCACAGGCCATGTCCACATAGGAGAAAAGAAAGTTATCAAACAGCTTCTCACTATCATAGAAGGTTGGTATAATCAGTTGAATTGATTCAGAGCACATCATGAGACATTTGATTATTTTAAGAGTCAAAACTTGGGGGAGTAATCCAAATCTTAAAAATGAAGATAGTAAATTAAAATATAGTCTAAATGTATAATAAAATACCATATAGCCATTTGGAGTAATTAATTAGACATGTTTATAATGACATGGACAGAAACCTTATGACATATTGTTGAGAAAAAATAGCAGATTATAGAACAGAAATTAGAATGTTATCATATTTGCATAAAATTACATATATTGTATAGATGCAGAGAGAAATACCTAAAAGTATGTCACTCGGAATGCTTATTGTAGGCTATTAAGATTTCATCTAAGATTTACATTTTTACTTGTACCTTTGTATAATATGTAAGCTTATTTTTATTATAATCATCTATCATTTTTATAAAAATAAACTATGTAATAAATAACACAAAAAAAAGTGTAACAAAAAGTGAACTCAGAGAGTGAGTATCTAGGTCCTGGTGCTAGCTTTGCATGTAGATATTGGTAACACCTTGGGTAAGTCTCTTGAATTCTTCCTCGATTTTATCAAGTATAAGCTTTAACAATAAGCTTGGTCATCTTATTTTCTAGAGACTGATTCATTCAGTCAGAAGGCAGTTGATTATCTTAAGTGTACAAAGTGGAGTTGGACCACCAGCCTGGACTGACCTAAAAAACTGGGAAAAGAACCAAAGATTTATCTCAAAAACAACTTCTCTTCTTCCCCGTTTTTTACTTTTTCTTTTCTTTAAACTTCTTTTCTATAAATTGTCAGTTATGCTGACAATGAATCTTGGCTATTCAGATAAATAGACTTTAACCACTGTAGCCAAAAGAAAAGATTGTAAAAAGACGGGATTGTTGTCATTGTGGTCAGAGTCTCCTATCCGGTGTCCTTGGGGTAGATGCAGGATTGGAGAGTAAGTTGGAAGGACAGGCCTAGGGAGGAGTGTGTAATCAGACCTGGCATATCCACACACAAAGGACCAACTCTGGCCAGAAATCTTCTTAGTTGTTTGGATAATCAAATGAATGAATGAGAAGAGACTTCAGTAAGTTAGATCAAGGAAGTTCTCAGTACCCAGAGATATATCAGAAAAAGCTACTAGAGAGTTAAAACCAAATGTATTTTCCAGAAGGTTCTATGAGATTCAAGAGTATTATCAAGTCATGCTACCAAATCTTAAAAAAAAAAAAAAAAAAGCTTCAATTTTAGTGTCATTCATTTATTAATATATGTAGTCACCAAACATTTATTGTTTATCAGACACTGTGCTAGGATGCAAAAATGAATAAGTTGTTGGCCTCAGAGAGTTGGCAGTATAAGGAAGACATAATTGTGCAGATATTGTAATATAGTGTAATTGTGCAAAGGAGGTGAAGAAAGAATGCTACAGTAGACCACAAGGAAGAAGTCCTCCATATCTCAAGCCTTTAGCAAGAGTAGAAAGTAAATTCCTTTGTCTTACCAAAGATTAAACAATTGTCTTCCAAAGTATTGGGAAAATTGACAGATCCTTCTAGGAAAGAGCTTTCCCATGCATTTCTGTTTATTAGGAAGGGTTCTATAACCTATAATTAGATTCCATTTAGTTGTAAAAGGTCTAACTCACTCCCCACTTTCTCAAAATTCCAGACAATTTCCTAAATCTAAGGTCAAGACACATAGTCGAAGAATTAAAAATCCCCAATTCTCCTCAAATATACATATACAGTGGGACTACGAGAAAAATTCTCCCTGGCGACAGTGGTTTAATGACACATGTTCCCGTCTATATTATTTTCCTAGGATTGCTATAATTGTCACAAACTAAGTGGCTTAAAACAACAGAAATTTATTCTTTCACAATTCTGGTGGCCAGATGTTCAAATTCAGGTGTCAGCAGGATCACGCTTCCTCCAGAGGGTACAGGGGAGATTCTACTCCTTGTCTCTTCCAGTTTCTGATAGTGCCAGGCATTACTTGGCTTGTTATCACTTCACTCCAGTATCTGTCTCCCTAGTCACTTTGCCTCCTCCTCTTCTACATATGTCTCTTCTCTGTTCGTCTCTTTTAAGGACATTTGTCACTGGATTTATGACATACCCAAAATATTCAGGATAATGTCATTTCCAGATCCTTAATTTAATTTCTTCTGTGAAGACCCTTGTCCTAAATAAGGTAACATTTAAAATTCTTGGGATTAGGACTTTATATCTTAATATCAACTTACTACACCACCCGAGGCATCCCCCTTTTCAAGCTCATTATCTCTCTAGTTCGTTCTTGAGAGATAATGAAAGATTTTGAGTAGAATTGCGGAATCTCTTAGTGAAATGAAGATACTCTATGGAAAGTTCAGGACAGATATTTTGCTTTGGTATCATCTGACAGTTATTGCAAAAAATGGGCAACCAAGAGAGATTTTAAAGGCATGGAGACTTGAGAAGCCCAGCAAGAATTTTAGAGATACATAGATTCCTGAGGTTGCTCCTGGGATTTTGTGGGTGGCTCCAACAAGTGGAACACAACTTGTCTCTGATAAAGCTGAGATATCATATTATTTTATTTTTCACTGTAGGCAGCAAATGATACATTTGTTATACCCTGTCTCTAATTCCTAAGTGAGTGGTTTGGCAAACATCCTGTACAGGTCATGTGTTTTCATAGACTAGGTCCTATAACAGTGGTAAGCTAAGTTGAAAAACTTTTTTATAGAAAGCAAAGAGTTCAGTTGATACCTTCAAGCATATCCTCATAGGGCTCTAAAATAACCTTATATGAAACCATTATTCACTGTTTACAGTTAACATCTTAGTTATCTACTGACGAAACTCCACCAAGTATATGACTTTCTAAAGCCAACATTAATTATAATTTTTAAGAGGTAGAAACTGAAAAACGTTATATCTTTTTCCTCAGTGCATCCTCTGAAAACTAATTATGACTTAGCAGCATCTCATAATATTAGGTCACTGGCCATGCTCACATGCTCAGTCATATATAGATTTTAAATTAGCTCAAGCATTTCCAGAAGCAAAAAAACTAAATCACATCAAGGAATTACTTTAATATGACATTAACAATTAAAGTTACAGCTGAACCTAGTTTGATTACTGTTTAACTCACCCAGTGGGTAGTGGAAATAGACTGTAGGGTCCCTGATATTTTTAGGCCAATTCTTTGCTTGAATAGCCATCCACATCCACTAAGATAAAACTACTATGCTTCATTTAACTTTTCTAAAATAGATAATGCTTTGATCTGCTGGAAACCCAGTTGCATTTAATCTGTTACCTTTTTTTTGTAATTTATAAATTACCTACCTCCAAACAGATACTGAAACGATTTATAGTCTTAAAACATGTTTAAGAAAAAGAATTATTATTCATTTTCACACACACACAAAAACCACTGAAAACAAACAGGAACTTTGATGCAAAAGGGATCTAGGATAATACTATTATTACTGTAGAGTAGCAATATGTTTAGTTTTGAGCTTTTTGGCAAAAGGACACTTGTCAAATTGTAATAATGGTATGAAGTAGCTATTGTTTTTGGCCAGCATTTCTTCTCTTGGAAGACCCTGTCCTTTGGCCACAAATGACCTACTTTTGGATAATCACAGTGTCCCATCTCTCTAATAACAATGATAGAGTCAAGAAATGGGCCTGTGACACAAGTAAGGCGAATCAAAATTTATCCTTAGAATTGTTACATTGACATTGGAAAATAGTAGCTGTCCTTCCTCCGTCCCCACCATAATCCATAGACACCTTTTTATTTCCTTTAGGAGGGTGTAATATGAGCAAAGACAGAATAAGATTTGAAAGAGTGAGAGGAGATGGGAGCGGGGAAGAGAGAGAGAGAGAAAGAGAGAGAAAGAGGGAGAGGGAGAGAGGATGAGAAGCACTTTCGGAGACAGATTCTTGCAGCCAGTCTGTTAAGTCTGTGAGCTGCCTCAGGGTCCTCAGCTTACTAAAACCAGTAAATTCCCTTTTGTGTTAACATTAGCCTGAATTTTACATCTATCACTAGTAAACAAAAAAGCCCGACTGATGCCATTATATGGTTCTCATTTCAAATAGAGAATTTCTTCCATTTTTTTCTGAGAAGGCATTTCCTCCTGGGATTCAATGGTAGGAGATTTTGAGGTATTTTTTCAAAGTGACCCTCATTGTGTGGAAAAGCTTGAAGAAAACGTAGTTTTGCACCTATAAAAAGATTCTTAATTTAAATAAGGAGATATTTAGTTAAAATATCTTTTCGATTTCTTAGAAAACTATAGTTAGACTTCTTTAATGTTTCTTTGAAGCTTTTTTGTTTTTTTTTCAGTAAGGATCACCAAAGTGAAGATGCATCAACTAAGACTTAAAAAACAAACAAACAAACAAACAGATTCTATTCTGGATATATCCTAAAATGCTTGGTTATGAGAAAAATTGCCACTTATCTACCACGAATTTTTTTTTACACCAAAATGAAATTATTTCCTGAGTATTTCAAGAACATGTGTTGGCAGAGTTAGTACCTCTTTATAAAATATTCCACGTGAAGGCCGTCACACACAAATTCTCATTAGTAAAATTAAGTTATTATTTTTTTTTAAAACCTGACAATATCATGTTATTTAGATCTTGTTATAGATCTATATATTATTACATTTCAGTTTTGAAAAGCCTATTTTGTGATTTATATTTGACCGGACAAATCAAGGATTTTTTCCCCCTCCCACTAGATAACGGTCAAATTAATAAGAGTCTACAATTGTCTTAAAATAAATGAGTACCATATGGCATTTAAATAATGGCATTTTTTTAATTTGAGTGCTTAACAAAGTTCTCTATTATAAGCACAGCTCTTTACTATATTAGGCAATAATTAATGCTATTTATATGTGGAATTCTTCATGTAGGTAAAATATTGTGGTTATTTATATTTCAATTTATAGTTGATATAGATTTCATTGCATATTTTTATGGCCATGTTTACATGCCATGATATAATATTGTTCAGAATCAATTGTCATAAAGTTAATAAGAACTGGTTTTTACCTTGCTCGGCATCTATTCAAGACATTAAAATTAACTATTGGTTTTAAGTTGCCTAATCAAAAAGACAACAGTTTCTAAAAACTTGAAATTCTCTGAAAAAAATACAATGAAATTTATGTTGTAATGCAAAAGGCCTGAAAAAATACATTTATGAATAATTTCTTACTTCAGTGTGCCATCATTATAATGTTGCACTCTATTGCTTTGGTTGATAAAGTTCTCAGGGTAATGTTAAAATTCAATATGTTCTTAGTCAAATACTTCTACACTGTGATCTCTTCCCTCCCTCCTTCTCTCCCTATTCCTCTCTCATTTTCTCTCTTTTTGTATCTGTGTATGGAACTCTTGCTATCTATTATCTATCTATCTATCTATCTATCATCTCCCCTCATGTGTGTGTGTGTGTACAGAGAGAGAGAGAGAGAGAGAGAGAGAGAGAGAGAGAGAGAGAGAGAGAGAGAGAGAGAGAGAGAGAGAGAGAGAAAGAGAGAGAAATAAAATAATTTTTAAAAAAGCTAGGAATAGATTAACCTTAAAATTTGGTATTAGGGAGCTGAAAACAAGGCAGGAAAACTAAGAATATGTATAAATTACATGCAATAACATAATGGGAATAATGTGATATGAGTGGAGGGTTAAGGAATGAAATTCATTAGGCAACCCCAAAACAAGAAAATTAGAAAAATAATAGTGTCAGCCTCTCGCAGATCAATTAAAGAGTGGGAACTGAGCCAATGTTGGAGAGAGAACAGTACTACAATCTTTTGAAAGCAATGGCAACGGGCCATTTGTCCTGTTGGTTTTACTTTGGGCTGGTGCCCAGAATGGACAATTAATAAAATATTCTTGTTATGGCACTGGCAGCTTTATCTTGCTGCTGTTAACAATGTGCCACTAACAACTGTGTGTACAAATCTGACCCATATTCTAAGTTTAAATGAAGTGAAAACACAATCAATAAAGGAATGCAATTGTAAAGAAATAAATCAGCAAAGGAGACCAATCTCTACTCTTTCTTGGGATGTTTATGTTTGAGTGCAAGCACAAATCAACCTGGATAATTTCATGAGAAGGACAATGTTTACTATAAAATACCTAGATGATATCTGGGTATCTGAATGGATGTGTTAAATAAGGTGCATTATTTTATAGGACTTCAAACAACTGGATATTTTAGACATCCATATACATCGTTCTTCACAAATACCCAGGTAAAATAACCTAAGTAAATGTGTTTCCTTTCTCGATAAAAACAAAATATATAGAACATTCTGTTCTATCCCAATAGTACTCTAAATTAGAACCAGTATTTAATATTGTATGCCTCTAAGCATTTTGAAGAACAAATGACCACAAATAGATTTTTTATTATAAAAGAATTCTTCAGTACTTCAAGAATTTAGCTTCTCTATGATTTTATCCTAACTTAGTTTTTCTAATTTATTTTTATTAACCCCCAAATGTTCACTAATAGTAACATTATCATCATAAATTATGTATTTTATAATAAAATTCAGATAGTTAAATGATTTAATATGTAATTTGATGTGACAATTTTTTTTAAGAGTATTGTAGTTGCTTTTTTCTGAAAATTCTTGTACTCTGTAATGTTAGCCACAATTGGGTCAATTGAATCTCTTTCAAAATCAAGATCCTGTCCAAGAACAATAAATCACTCTCGTTATTTTAGTCAATCTACATAAACACTAGAGAAATGTCGACAGTCCAACCCACTATCTTTCAGAGCTTCCAATCACCAAAAATAAATACACTGAAAGGAGTCTAAGCAATATGATCGTAAATTTCTGATAAATTTCTACTTATTTCCATCTTCCTAAATCTTAGTTTCCATATAACATAATGGTTCACCAATAACTGAAGGTTTGATGAGTTTGTTGAATTTCTGTGAAATCTAATTTTTCCATGTTGTTTTGCATTACAAAATACTTAAAAATGTTAACGTGCCAAATAATATCATTTATTGCTTTTTCTTCTAATGAAAAATAACACTCCTGTTATCTATGTAATTTTTATAATGGTTGAAAGTTTTCATGTTTGATTATCAAACTTACTATTCATATGAATACCCATACCTAGTATGCAAATGAAAATATAAACTTCTAAAGATTTTAATTCTATTACCATAAAATATTAGACTACTCTTCTGGAGACTTGTTTATGCTAAAAGGGACGAGAAACATACACACTAACCCATATCTATAAAATAGTAGAGAGGCAATAATTAAATTAGTCACTGAAATGTGACCCAATTATTTAATGTTTTTGATGAATTGTGTATCTATTCAGATAGCTTAGATAGTAGAGATAGTACAATCCTCCCAAGTAGTGTGCTTTGCTTGTATACCAATATGCCATTATCATTTTAAAGTAAATAAATTAACCAAACACAGGACATTTCTTTCAAAAGTTATGCTTTAATTCACAGGTTGCCTTCCAGGATATTAAGTACAAATATTCAGTTTATCCTCTTAAAATATTCCCATTGAAATTAGGTGGAGTTCTGTTTGACTTAATGCTGAAGAGTGTGGCTCACTGTAACCCAGGCAGTTGAAAAATTTTATAAAATACTGTAATTGAAACTGGAAAGGGACACACCCATAATGCTCACTAGAAAACAATGTAATTAAAACCACACTGATATATCATATGACCTAGACCTAAATGGAGTCAGTCTTGGACGATTCAGCAAGGCCTGTTTATCTTTGCCTTTTAATATTTTTGCTCATTCTTCTTCAGTACAGAGAAGTAAAGCAAATGGCTTATTTTTGTTGGATACTATCCAAACATCTGTATGTGGGTTTCTTATCTCCTAACCATCCAACTAGAGTGTAGGTCACTTCCTTACATACGTGGAACTCTGTATATAGACCTTACTAAATAAGGCAAAACCTCATTTGATTTAGAGAATATAGGTATATGACAATAAAAAACGATTATTTCCAAATTTTGTATATTTGAGTTTAAATTTTTCTTTTTTATCCTGTAATGTGTAACATTAAATGATTGTTTATTTTTAATCTAAAATATTTATTTTATACCCAATAATAATAAAAATATTTTAGGTGCTCTTATTAAAAATGTTTCTACCTTCTTATTCTATTCCAGTCTGTCCTACAGCATTAGAGGTAATTACACACATCCATGTGGACACTCCAGTCTACATGTCCAAGCCCTGTCCACACCCCTTTAAACAGCTGACCTGTAGCCACACCTCAGGCCTGGAGGTATATACAGTCTAGAGCATGATCTGCCCTAAAAGGTTAGACCTGGGGAAGAGTTCTGCAAGACTTCTAGAAGTGGACCTTTGACACTTATGCCAGAGTACTTGATTTCTGGATTGTGGTTCAAAAATGGCAACAGGAGGTTATAGCCTCCGGATGGGCAGGTTTTCTTGGTCCAGCAGATTTCTCACTTCATGAAAGAGCAACCAGAGGAAGATCAGAGCAGACTTCTCTAAAATATGGAGGATCAGGGCGGGGACACTAAGACCTGGGAATGCAGAGATCTAGGAAATGAGAGTTCTAGACAAAGACGGTGCGCTGTGTCAGCCCTTTGGAGTTTGAGTGGAGGCAGTTCTAGGCAAGAGTTAGGGTGAGCTAAAGGTTGTGCACTCAGCAGGGAGCTAGAGTGAGCAGTTTGGATACCTATTGCTTTGAAGTTGCATTTTTTATATTCTTTGTGTTTATTCCTTTGGGCATTTGCTCTCTTTAATAGTTAGCAATATGTTTTGTATTTTTTAGCCTACCTTAGCTGTGCTATAAAGAGCTGAGTTATCTATAACTGGATAAGAGCATTTGGAGGAGATAGCAACTCTAATTACATACAAGACATGGGGAGAATAATAAAAGAGTGGAGGAAATTTAGGAGAAAAATATGTAATTGAAAAGAGCAAAGCTCAGATCATTTAAACTCTATACAAAGGTAACCATGGAAGTTATTAATTTTATTTGATTAAAAGAGATCATTTCACTTCTCTCCACTTAACTTTTAATTTATTTTTGCATGCCACTAAATTACTCTGCCTAAATTAGTGATACAGCAGATAATTTCCTAGCCCGAAAGCTACATATGATTCCCTATTACCTAATATCTTAGCTATTATAACTAAAGCTTCATTTACTAATTTAATATTTATTGATCGTCTGTTATGTATCAAGTACTGTACTTGGCATGGGGCATACAAGGACAAACAGAAAAAATGTGTTCCTGACCTCACATAGAATGTAGCAGAGACCATAATAAGTAATTAAACCAATAAAGAAAAAGAATAGAGTGTTGAGGAGAGAGTAGTAAAGGGAGGAGGACGACTTCAGATTAAGTGGTCAGAGAAGAGCACATTTAAGCAAGAATCTAATAAAGAGGCGTCAACCATTTACAAAGGAGGAAAACTAGAGTTGCTGGAAAGGGGACAGCATATGCAAAGGCCCTGAGGTGGCAATATTTGCCTTTTGCATAATTGAAAAAAGAGTAGTGTGCTCCCAGAATGAATCAAGGAAGAGGGAAACTGGTGTTGGAATAGGTTGCTATTTAAAGGAACGAGGTCAGGCAGCTCCATTCAGCAATATTCGGGAGTTTGATTTTTTTTTTCTCACAACAAAAGATTGTCGTTAAAGAATTTTATACAAGGCAGTGGCATAACTGATCTTATATTTTACAAAACCCATGTTAGATGTTTTGTGAACAATGAATTAGAATGGATTGAGAATTGATCCTAAGATACTGTGAGATACTGGAATAATCCAATGAGGAGCCATAAGGTTTAGTTTTTGTTCAGAGTGGAAAGAAAACGGTTTTGGCAAATTCGAAACATATTCTTGTGGCAGAATCTGGCCGCTTGTGTGAAATTTCTCCAGCAAGCCACAGTTTCATGAATGCTAACCTGGAAAAAGTGAATGATTGGGATTTTGTTGGAAAGATGACAAAGACGATGAGGATATTTTCTGGACAATAGTTATAGTTATGGACTATGGAATCCAAGTTGAAAAAGAAGAGATAGTAAGAGAAGAGATTAATGGATGAAAGAAAAATGATAGTCAATAGTTTTGACATTTGTGGATTAAGATTTATAGTGTTGACATGAATCTGTTGTTTTGTTTGTTTTGTTATATTTTGTTTTGTTTTGTTTCACACCAAGAAACTAACCCTGACTCCCTTAAACATCAAAGAAAAGAACTATAACCAAAGCCTGGAAAATGCAGAGCAGAAACTCATGGAAATTCTAGGAGAGGTCCATGAAATAACTCAGTGAGACCTCCACTCATCTCTGTTTACATTTGCTCATTTATATTTTCTAAATTTCCAAGAGAAAGATTTTGTCGCTGACCCTAAAGTATATTTATGTATTTCTACTCATTGATCTGTCTCATTCATCTACATCCAGAAAATAGGGCTGATACACTAATTTGATAAATAGGGAAGTAAACATTACCTAGTAAATCTTACGAGGTTGAGTAAGAAAGCTAGAGGCACAGGAGGTTGTGGTTAGAAAGTGGAATGTTAGAAATGGTGATTTCAGAAATGGCCCATTTTCTGGTGATAACAAGGACCGACAAGAGGTGGTGGCTGAGTACTTCAAGGAAAGGCCTAATCAGGAGATCACAGTCATTCATTGCATCTTGAGCAAAGAAAGAAACAAAGGATGTCTCTGGTGAGCAATATGAGAAGAACTGAAGCAGCAAAAATTAAAATGAGGGTTGTCTATCAGAAGATTGTCTATCAGAAGGCAGGAGAAGAACATGGAATTATGTGGGTTAAAAATGCCAAATAAAGAGCAATTAATTATGTGAGGCAGTGGAGAAAAATAAGGAGTAATGGAGACACACATCATAAGTCTCAGCCCTGCACTTGCTTCAGTGACCTATCTGTTCTCTTTCTCCCTCCAGGTCTCTGCAGTATCCTTTGTACTTCTCTTATACCTCTCATACCTTTGTTATTAGTCTTTTGGTAAATTAATTCTATTCAAATTTTTTCAATGCTAGTGTACCACTGATTTCCTTTAAGGGCCCAAAATAATACATCAGCTAATTTAAAACATCTTGTTTCATCTTTCTCCTTTATATTTTATAGTTAATGATAATGATGATAATGATCAAATTTTGAGTAACTAGTAATAACCAAGCACTATGTATATATTACATAATAACAGATATTATATTATTTAATATTTTAACAATTCTGTAAGATAGGTTATGCTATCTCTATACTACTGATAAGAAAACTAAGACTCAGAGATGTTAAGTTATGTAATCAGTAAGTTGCAGAACCAGCCTGGCTCTAGTATCTTTATTCTTAAATATAATATTTTCTGGCTCCCACAATGATACTGAGATGATTAAGCCTGTTGTCCACCTTTATAGAGAGCATCATCTGTTTGGTTAGTTAATTAATTAATGTGGTGTGTGTGTTTGTGTGTATAGATACACATATGTAAATTATATGATTAAGGCAATGAGTGATAAGTTTCTTGAGCAGACATAAATGCTACAGGAGTTTCAAAAACTGTGTGTGTGTGTGTGTGTGTTCTTCAAATAATAAATTGATTAGTTGGTATGGAAGAAATCTATTTGAAAATTTTCCTGAAGTCCATCAAAACAGCTCATAACTTTGAGAAGTTGCTTGATGAAAGCAACATTTCTTTGAGTAGACGCCTATGGTAGGAAGTTTAAGCCATTCTCAGCCACAGTGGAAAACAGCTCAGCAGATTCAAAGCATGGGGATCAAAGTTGTTATGATTACATTCTATTTCCATTTCACCTTACCTTACTGTGCATGCTTATTATTTTATGCTGTTTATCCAGCCCATTACCTATTCCCTCTAGTTCTGAGGTCAATGGAATGGCATTTCCCTTTTAGAGCATTACTACCTCACACCCTGTAATTGGCTAGTGGAATTAGAGAGGCTGTGGTTATGGGAACAGAAAATTCTCCCTTCAACAAAAATGCAGAATTTTCATGGTGTTATTTCCTTTCACCCATGCAAGCATAATTCAGGCTTACAAGTTTTTAAAAACAATTTCTTTCTGTTATTTTTTTTTTAAATTTGAGGTATTTGCTATTACACTGGTCTGGCTAGCTAAAAACCATTAAATATTTGCAACTTGGAGAAATTCCAAACACTATTAATCCAGACACTTTTGTTTTAAAAGAACATTCAGACATCATTTACAGTTCACAAAACAGTTGTTTTTACATAGGGGAGGGCATCTGCCAAAGTCATATCAAAGATCACACACAATATCTGGCAGAACAGAAAATTAGAGAAGAAATGTTCTTTGAGTTTTAGATTTTCATTTTATTTTTTAAAACGCAAAAGTATGTTTTTGTAAAATAGCTCATTTATGATTTGGCATTTTCATTGTCAATAATTTATAAAAAGTGAGAATGATAGTTTGCTTACTTAGGAAAATTTTTGAATTTTTCTTAAACTGAAATAACAGAACTTGAAAACTAAGTTGAAAATCTTGCCATCCCCAAAGTGCATCTCTTAGAAGCAGAAGCCCAGGCATATAAGCTTTTCCTTGGTAATCTTGTTAAGAATAACTCTTAATCACTGGCATCAAGGCAACTTTTCCATTCAGTACCATCAAACAGTTGAAATAAAAGAAACTGAAAATAAAGGAGGTGGGCTGGGTAGAGGGAAGCCACTAATAACCCAATTCACATTAAAACAGATACTGAAAAAAAAAATTGCTTTAGTATTCATTTAAATTGAATAATTCATAGTGGCTTTTTCCATTGTATTTTAGTGTTTCTGTTACTTCTGGTTACTGTGACTCTGCAAAATAAAAATAGAATTTCTAAGTTTTTTGGTTTGTGTTTGGACTCCTGTGTGTGCTGCACATGTGTAAGGGAGAGGGAGGGGCACAGAGAGAGAGAGAAAGAAAGAGAGCAAGAAAGAGAGATTGATTTGAAGATTGCAAGATGGCAGATGTGGCTGGTGTTCTAGGATATTCAGCACTCTTCAAAACACTTCTCAAACATCAAACTGACTATATGAATACTAAGTTTTATGGGGAAGCCTTCTTGGAGTTATATTATTTCAAATACAGCTTTCATTTCTTATTGAGACCTTGTTTTTCATTGTTGTTGTTTGTTTGTTTGTTTTAATTTGGCCTTTTTCTAGGACAATAGCACCTGTGAAAGCTATAAATGCAAAAACAGAGGAACTGTTCATCACTCAGGCCAACTGAGTTTTGTTGGTATCTATTCTGTGCACTGTGGACAATGTGGAGGATACAGTAGTATGAGGCCAAAAGAACTGAGAACTGAGACATTTAGAACACCAAAGCACATGGGGATAGGCTAGAGCACAAAGGAGTTTATAATCAGGTGAACTTTAAAAATTCGCACTTTGAGATGGCTGGAAACTGGATTCAAGTTCTACTTCATTTTTAAGTTCAATCCATATGGAGCTCAGTTTATTCACTTATATTATAAGGAATCTCTTCTAGATCGGGAGTAAAAAATACTTACTATTAATGCCGAGTCTTCCTTGTTCCTCCACCCATATGTCCAGTAGGCTTGGACTGCCACATATTTTCTTTCTGAAACCAAAGAGTCCTCTGAATCTTTCCCAACATGATGTACAAGAAGGAACTATCAATTGATTGGAGCTGGTGTGTGAGGTGAAACTAATTCACTTTTCAGGGCCTGAATGAGCTCTGACATCTGAATTTATGAATCCAAAATATGCATACTGTGTCATACATATGGCAAAAAAATAAAGAGAAAAAATGGAAGGTCTCAAAGTAAAGCCCTTTACGTTACAAACTGCTTTGAGTTAATCTTATTCTAAACTGATTTCTCAATTTCATTCTGCATCAAAATCACAAGGGAAGATTTTTAGAGATAGCAATACTCAGATTATATCCAGAGATTCTGATTCATTTGTTCTGGGATGGGACCCAAATATCACTTTTTTTTTCCTAATGAATCTAGTGTGCAGACAAGGTTGATGGCCATTGAACTGGGGGGCGCAAAATGATATCACTGAACGATCCTCCCAGATAAGTCAAACAAGTGAGAAAGAGAGACAGAGACAGAGACAGAGACAGACAGAAACAGAAGGGAAACACCAGTGCAATTTACTGTAGTACATCTTCATATAATAAGCAGGGATTTTATTGGCCTTTAAAGATTAAGCACGATCTAAATAAATGTTAAGAGGAAAAAGAAAATTTCAGATTGGGAAAGCAGATTAGATAAAAAGTACAGAAATGAAAGCTTTGTCATGAGAAGAGAAAACACAGAGATTGTTTCATGTTGGGGGCTATGAGAAATTAGATTGGCTAAGTGTATGGGGCCATCGAAATTATCCAGCTTTTATCTCTTAACTGTTTCTGAATCTGTTCTACATACCTGCAAATAGGAATGTTACAAAGACATTCAATCTAACTTTTAGTGATTGAATAAATAACCAACTTGCTACTTTTAAAAACAAAACAATTAAAATTTTGGAGCTGACCAGCAGAGTAGAGAAGCCCTTAATCTAGTAGGAAATGCTGGTAATTGGAATCTCTCTGCCTGTTCTTTTTTCAATCCCAGAAAGAAGTTTCAATTGTCTATGAAAATGTTTTCATATAAAAACAGTATAAGAATTTCACAGCTAGTAGAAAATAATTTAACTTAGCATTAATGTTGGAGAAAATCTACACCGTAAGGATTACTTTTACTCTTTATATCAATATTGAACTCACTGGGGCAGAAAATGAAATCATTTTATACATCACCATGTCATTATAAAATGCCTGACATAGAGCTTTATAGAATGTGAGTATTCCATACATGTCTGAAATTAGCAAAACATAACCAGTTTATGGTTCCTCTTTTTTTTTTCCCTATTATAGCCCTTTTGTTTTCTTTCATTTGAGTTCACGTAGTAGTTTTTCTCTTAATCAAAGCTTTTTTATTTTCTCCATGTTTCCCACAACATAACACATGCACCCAAGCAGGCTCTCAGTTCAAGATGTATTTCTAAAGTTATTATGTAAGATAATATGGGCTCTTAAATAACTTGAGAACAAAATTCACTTAACATAAGGTAAAGGTTAATAGATGTGACTAGACCGTGAAAAAGGAGCTTTATATGAAATTTCTTTGCCATTTAACTTGAGTTTTGTAAGCAGCTAAAAATAATCCAGGCACACCTGTTATTGGTGACACTTCTTTATACTATAGACTTTAGATTATACTGTTTCCATGCAAGTATAGATAGATAGGCAGTTGCTTAAATTTATGTTACTTTTGAATGATTTCAAGTAATCACCATTTTTCCATATTAGCAAAGAAACAATGGTAATAACTCATGCATTGTAAAGTTCTTCATTTGGCTCTTATCAGAGATAGGTCATTATTTTTAATATTGGCCTTTCTGATTCCATTAACTGATAAATAAATGAGACTGCATTAGGAATAATAGTAGTAGTAGCAGTAGCAGTAGCAGTAGTAGTAGTAGTAGTAGTAGTAGTAGTAGTAGTAGTAGTAGTAATGCTTCAACAAAGAATACTATGCATAACCACAGAGGAATTATTTCTCAAGCATTTTTTTTTCTCTCTTTTATAGATAAACTGGCAAGTAGATATTCTTCTACAGCTTTAAAAATATTATAAAACTCTCAATATCAATATTTTCAACTTGTGTTTTCTAAAAATACATGCTTATAAACCATAAACTGAGAGGACTTCAAAAGTTCTGGTTTTGGATCAGGATCAGGATTAGGATAGGCCCAGAAAACTGGTGTCAACTTTGAGTCTCTCTGAAAGGAGGCAAATTCTGAAGAAAGGGGTTCTTTTAGAGCTCCAAAGCAAATGGAGCTCACTCACCTCAGGGACCCCCCAGTTTATACTGTGCTGAATTTTCTACTTCTGATCCAGGTTTCCCTTATATTTTGTTTTTAATTCATCCATAACCTAACTATGTCATATAACATATTTTTATTTTAGTATGTATTCCCTTCTATTCTTTTAATCAGCAAATTATTTTTTAGTCATATGGGATATGTGTGTGTATATGTATATATACACATATTTGAGTATCTTGTATACACACACCCACGCATATATTTCCATGTGTACTTAAGAAACATTTTTAGCATTATCTCAATATTGCAGTATTAAATGTCCAGTCTGCTATCTATCTGATCCTAGAATCCTCTTCTATTTCATTCTTACAGAAATTACCTTGGTCAGCCTTGAATATTCACAGTGATGAGTAATTAATCCATCGCCATTGGAAATCTTTGTATAACTCTAACCATATTTGAAATTTCTCTGCTACATTGTACCCTACTTTCTGCTTATGTTTTTTCTTTAGTCATGACAACATAAAAAACAAAACTCGTGTGTTTTCCACATGCCAATGCACATTTCCTGCAGTAATTCCTCATATGATATAGGTTCCAAATCTATCATTATGAAACTTTCTCGAGTATTACATTGAGGGTATTACATTCTTAATTAAAGAAAAATGCATCTCTTAGTAGATGCAAGTAGTTAAAGTATGTAAGTATGCAAGTAAAGCCAAGTTAGCTTTGCTTTTTTTTTTTGTCTTTTCTCATTCCTGTTGACCCATATCAAAGCTTATCAATGAAGGAAATTATAATGCTACTAACCAGTTGAACAGACACTATTAGTTGTTTACCACTACTATGTTCATTATAACTAGTTTATGCTTACCAGGTGAATTCCTAATGTGTTCTGGTGTCTAGTCTTAGGGAAGGTATGTCTATCGCAAGCCCAAGGTTAAATCCTGATTCCATGTCAGTTATTATAATTAATTTTCTTGCCAGAATTGATTAAGGAATGGACATGTGATTCAGGCCTAATCTGTGTGATGTGTTGGAAAGTCTGTTGTCAGGAGATAGGGAGAGAGGCTTCTGAAAAAATTTCCCCTACAAATAAAAAGGGAATACAAAGGATTAGCTTTTCTTATGCCAAACATTATCTTAGCTACACCTGAGGTGAATTAGCCAGAAGACAGGCAGACACATATAAGATGACAAAGTCATTCCTGTTTATTTTTAAATTTATGGAGGTATAATTTAAGCATAGCAAAAATGTAAGTGCAAAAACCTCTGAATTTTGACAAATGTGTTTAGTCATGTAACAGAACCACAGTCAAGATATAGAATAGTTTCATCGGCCCGAAGAGTTCTCTTATTCCTCTTTAGAGTCAATCACCTACCTCAACCCATCATCCCTGGTAACTACTAATTTCTTTTCTGTGAGAGTTTTGGCATGTGCAGAATATTATATAAATAGAATTATGCAGTATATAGTTTTTAACTCTGGATTTTTTCATTTAGCATAATGGATTTGAGGTTCATCTATGTTATTATATGAAACACTAACTTGTTCCTTTTTTGCTGCATAGTATTCCATTTTATGCATGTGCTGCAGAAACTTTTGTTCTGGATAGTACTGAATTAAAGAATTAACCAGATTGAAAGATATCTTATTATGCAACATAATTGTAGGTGAGATAATGTTTCCTTTTTAAGCTATTTTGATATTTGTTGTCTAACTCATACTAGCTGATATACCAGATTGATCCATCCTGTAATTACTGACATCAAACATTAAATTCAAATGTAAGATGGTATATTTATTCTTGCTGGGCATTTCACCTAAAGTGAGTTCATTCAAAACAAGTTTGCCTATAATTACTGTCCATAGCCCATTCATCTAAATTCTATCTTATTAGATTGGGCACACAATAGTGGCTGTCAAGATATAGTTTCGCCCTAATTTTTAAATGTAACATGTGTGTTATTCCCTTGTGTTTATTCTGTTACAAGTTGAGCGAGCCTACCTTCCATCAGTTAATCCAACATAATTATATAACACAAGATATGTGTATCAAAATTCAGTCATTTTGTCTTTTATTATATTTTTTCCCATTTAGGCAATTTACCCTCCCAAATAGGGATGAGCATGTTGTTTCAATTATTTCTAGATTTTTTTTTAAAAATCTTTTTCTTCTACTTGAAATGTCTGTTCTTAATAATGTTGAGAACCAATCTAAATGAATTCTGCTCCATACTAATGTTCATTTATTTTAGCAAAATTTATTAATGATGGAATCTTTCTAGAAAAGAACCATATTAATCCAAAAACACAATAGATAACATTCATTCAGCATCTATTAAGTTGTTTATACTCTGCTAAATATTTTACTTATATCCTGTCATTTATTTTTTATAATTATTATCTCAACTTTACAGATGAGAGAACTAAGCTTAAAATTGTATCATCCACAGTAACATGTCCTAAATTAAATTTAAAATTTTCTACACTCAAATTTATAAAATGTCATAAAAAATAATGTACAGCAATATGTTCTATTTTCATAATATGTTTCTTTAGTCTGTAGGGGAGGGATTCATTTTATTTTATTAATTTCTTAATACTTTAAAAAATAAATATGCCAATCTTCTACACTAAAACCCAATGGTTGTGTTCAGTATAAATATATCCATATGGTTTCTGTAGCTGTTTTATATTTTTGAAAATTGCTCCAGCTAAAAGAAGTAGTAGCAAAAACATAAACAACCTATTATCAATATATATATGTGAGGGTCCCATAGACTCTAACAACATTCTTTAATAACCCTGTATTAGTCACCTGAAATATAGTTATATATTTCAATAGATGTAGTAGTTATATACTTGTGCCCTGTCATTTGTATGTCTTCATCTCAAAAAGGGTTGGTTGAGGCATCAAATCATAAAGCACATTGAACAGAGGCATCAAATCACATATTAATAGCACACTGACAAGGGAGAGTGAAAGGGAGAGTTTTCTGAAGTACTTTATAAAACCTCATTTACATCATGATTAAACTACCATGAGGTAATTTTCTAAATCACCATGAGTTTTTGAACATCGGCATCAATGCCCTTTTCTAGCAAAATCATAAAGCAGGTCGCCCTGGAGGGTTCTCTGGTATTCTTGCTCAATGACCATTTTCCCCCTAATTTGCTTTTGTAGTCGGCAAGTGTATTTAGTCATGTCTCCATTAATCATCTCCAGGGGAACAGACAACAAAGGTTATGATGTTCTGTTTTAGGATGTCATTCCTGGTGTTTGCTTGAATACAAAAATCTCCTAGACAATTAGCTATGGCAATTTCAAAGCTGGTGCATGGAGGTCTTCCTTCAATTCAGAAAAGAACCCTGGGAAGCTACAAGAAAGGCCACAAAGTAGGGGAATGTCCTCATTGGAGTTATGCTGGAGTGTAAATGTGAGTAATGACTATATAAGGAGGATTCTTACTTCATGAAGTAATTACTTCTGCCTCAGGCATTAATGTCTTTATAATAATAATGAGGTATGCCTCTGCTGCAGCTTTTTGTAGTAGAGCTGCAATACACGAAGAGAAATCATCAGTAGTAAAAGCTATTGGCCCATAGTCTTATAATAGATTGTTTGATTTCCCTCAATCAACTTAAATAAGCATGGCACGTAGGGAAGCAGTATGCATAGTGTATAGAACACTATTCGGGGAGGATTGGGAAATGCATGCTTTGGGAATCTCAGTCTATTTCAAATCCCAGCTCTGTCACTAACATCCATGTAATCTTGGCCAAAGCTTCCTTACCTTATAGAATAAAAATAGTATCCAGCTCATAGGGATATTGAGAAAGCTAAATAAAATATTTTATGTAAAGTACAAAGAACAGTGTCTGGCATATTATAGGCTCTCAATTAATGGTAGCTATCATCATCTTTGTTGTGATGTATGTGAATTATAGTTCTACTTTAAGACATTCTTTGAATCCTTTTATACAATCTAGATACAATTTAGATACCAGCATTCATTGAATCATTTGAATTTCACAAACACCAAAACACTTGAATGTCAAAAACTTGTTAGTATTTTTACGAACTAGCTAGAACTGCCAAGAAAAAGATTAAATTATAAAATGTGTTCAGATACTTAAATGAAAGATACATAAATGCTATTATTCTGCTTTGTATTATTCAGCTTGAATATAGTTTCTATATTTTTGGTTTAGTTGTTTTCAAAGCTATCTGCCCTCATCTTGAAGGTGCTACTTAAGAAACAAAAGAAACATAAAATGAGACCTAGAGCTGAGACTGATGCCTTAAAATTATGATATATTTTATTTGGAATCACCAGATAAAGATTCTCAACTCCACATGACTTTTCTACTACTTTCTGTATCTATTATTTCTTATATCTCTCTTTGCCCTTGAACTAAGAAAGTGTAATTAGCTATTCATATATAATAGCAATCATATGATAAGTAATATGTGTAGCGAGCATATGAACACCCAGCACTGCTGTAAGTGCTTCATATCTTGTGAGGCTTTCAAAACACTGTGAAGCCATATTGTTATTATCCTCACTCTATAGATAAGAAAAGGCACAGAGGGATTTTTTCCAGATCATGTAGCTAGGGCTGAGTACAGCCCTTTAGAGTATGCCATTCACCGCTATGCCTCACTGCCTCCAAAGCCAGCCAGCCAGAGTATGGCCACAGTGCCATGTCTCTACCTATCATAATCATCCAGGTGGCTTGACTGGTCATCTAATAATCTTCCTGGTTATTTTATACAGAATCTTAATTTTCTCTGTCCTAATCTCTTTGTAAATATGTTATTTTCTTATTATTAAAAAAAAAAAAAAAAGAATGACAAGTGTCATAAACACAAAGCATGAGGGTTACTTGTGTCTGATTTCCTTTTTGCCCATAAATGTAGTGGGTGAGACTTCCAGGATCAGATGTTTAATCCAAAAAAAAAAAAAAAAAAGATTGAGCCCCTAATATCTATGAGATTTATGAGATTGAACTGTAAAGAAATTGTTTCAACTTTTCAATGCACCTCCAAATCAGTTCTGTTCCATTCAATTTTGCCACAACTTGATGGTGATATGATTACCATAAAGATGCCCTCACTGTTCTTATGGAATTTCCTTTCATATCTGAAGCACATTTTTTTGTTATTCTTTTTCATTCTCTCTAGTGTTGAATAGCCATGTGTTGAAGAAAGAATTAATTTATGGAAGAAGCCAATAATTTAAACAAAATTATGGGAGAAAGACTATTTCAGTGTTGTAGAAGGAAAGAAGGAAGGGAGGAAGAAAGAAAGGAAAGAATGGAGAGAGAGAAAGAGAGAGAGAGAGAGAGAGAGAGAGAGCGCAAGCCCTTCTCTATCTGGTTATAATTGATCCAGAATGCAGTTCTGAAAAGGAGTCTCCAAGGGATATTTTGAGTGGTGTTGAGTTGTATGCATTCGATTAGGAGTAACCTCTGCAGACAACAGCTATAAAGGTAACATTCATTTTGTTTTTCCTCAGCTTTGAGAGGAAAAATATACCTTTAAATTTTATTATTTTACTTTTTTTATTTATAGGCACTGAGCCAAAAATCCTAAATTTTTGGATCTCCACAGAGGATAGCAGGATGGTGAAGAAAAGGAGTTTGTTGGATTGTGGAATTTTATTCAAGCCCAGGCTTGTGTCCCTCTTTATTGATTTCCTAAACAGCCAAATGCCCCATTTCTTGCA
Source organism: Pteropus alecto (assembly GCF_000325575.1). Classification (NCBI taxonomy): domain Eukaryota; kingdom Metazoa; phylum Chordata; class Mammalia; order Chiroptera; family Pteropodidae; genus Pteropus; species Pteropus alecto. The sequence goes on along the minus strand of NW_006494612.1, from coordinate 7,663,008 downwards.
TACTGCTCCTTCTGGAGACCCACTGCTCTGAAATTTTGAGCTCTAATTCAATTACAACTATGGAAATAGAAGAGTTTTAATAATAATGGAATGTTATGTTATTATTCAAACTTTACATCATCCTGGAACCAAAACATCTTGTTTGTAAGATAAGGCCTCACATAAGCCTACATTATCTAGCATTCTATTCCTAAATTTAAATAGCAACAAGTACCCACTTCTCTTTCAAGTATATTTCTCACCTATCTCAGCTAGGTCACTTCATGAGCTGTATTCTTCATCATCTTCTTCTCCTTGCCAAATACTATTAAAACTCTGAAGAAAGAATGTGGATTGTGTTGTTCATGGCAGAGTCAGCATTGCTAATTCTTCCTGAACAAAGTTCTCAAACTGTGGCTTGTCTCCAAAGACAGAAATGCAAAATAATGTGATTTCTGAAATTTCTACATGATCCAATTTCAGCCATTTGGAGTACTTACATTTTATATCATTAAGACATCTTTTTAATTTTTATTATTATTAAAATAGTCCCTAAAAATTATTTGCATGGTCAGTAATAAATAAATTATGTGGTCAATTAATGGCATTATAAACATGTGCTTATGTAACCTCTAGACCCAAAGATCTATCATAAATAAATAAGGCAGAATTCAGATCCTGTGAGAACAAATTACATGCCTCCAGTTTCCCTTAGGAAACATCTGTACTGAATCAGGTGGATTGATGAAGGCCAACTACACTTGGCCCTAAGAGTTGGCCTTAATTAGCATCCATGACTTTTACTAAAATTTATGAGGATAAACTTTCCTTGGACATAATGGGCTCTGCCTTTTTGTGATTTCATGTCATGCTCATTGGCATCCACAATGCATTTTAATATGTTCAGGGCCTGTGTGTAGAAGCTCGATAGCATCTTATTCCTAAGGCTTTTCAGTTCTGTATGATATCTCTTAGATATATTCAACAATAAATTTCCATGAAACTTGTGGATTATTAAATGAGAAGTTTTCTTGCTAGCTAGAGGTAATATGAGGAATCAATTTGAGTAAAATCCAACATTAGGAAATTCTCATATGTGTTTTCACAGACATTTAGAGCAAATGCCAGTTGCTAAAGGCTAAGTTGTTTTATTTAGCAAAACAAGTAAATAGGGTAAGGTTTTTCAGATAGTCACCATTATCTGAAATTTAATATGCCTCTAAGCTCTGTGAGGTTTACATGGAAAAAACAACTTTGCATACAGCTTCAAGAGATGCACAGGGGATCCATGTTTCACAGTAGTTGTATAATTTCTATTAATTGCCCCTATCCAGAAATTACCAGAGGGTGTTCAAGAGATTGGCTAAATCACTTGACAATCTGTAGATGGAAGTGAAAGCAAGTTTTATAGAAAGTTATTCAGATTATTAAAAAATATTAGGAATAACATTGACTTGGTAATAGATAATTTAATAGTCATTATTAAATTAATTTTCTAAGGAAGTTAGAGATTTTTTTATTCGAAAGGAAGTAACAAACAGAATAACTCACACCATACCAAATTGGTCAACATTTAATTAGTCACTTACTCTTATTTAATAGTTAGATCTCATTTATTTGTGATTTAGGGCCACTTTTGACTCTTATTTAACATGAGCGAATAAATGAATAGATATTTAACAAGGTGAATACTTAATTAGTAGCCTTTACTAATATTTTTCCAACAAGCACCTTCCAAGGCTCTTTTCCTGTCTCAGAGACCTAAATTGTTCTACTCTGAGAAATAAAACTTATCTGTAAGTATTCGACTGGGAGCTCAATATTTTGCCATTTATAAATAAGATCATCCAGAAAAATATTTCTGATTCTCACTAGTTCTGAACACAGCTTTTGATTTTGATAAAATTATATTGTAAAAACACAGAAAAATTTGAAAATATATTTAAAAGAAAAATAACCATAATCACCAAGGTATAATTGGTCTTAATATTTTGATATATAGTTTTCAGGCATTTTGCTGTGCACATAGGGTTGCACATATAAGTATATAAGCATTACAATATATAAATTATACAACTATAAAAACAATAGCTAATTAAATATATAATACAAAATATAGCATAATAAAGCTTTTTTAATGAAAACAATTATATTCTACAACAATACAGCTCACCATTTTTTAATTTTACCTTCTGATTTGTATTCATATTTCTACTTAATTATAATCATAAAATTTATACTTCAATAACAACTTTGATTAAAAAATTATAACCACATTTCTATTGCTTTAAGGCAATTCTTTTAACACACATTAATCTCAAATTCATCCAAGAAGTGAAAAACCATGACATTTACATCAGAGGTGTTTTAGCCTTTTTGGGTGACAACTCAGTAGACTCATAAAAAAAAAAAGCAATAACATAAAAAATTTCAAACATCTTATTTCCATATGGGAAACAGCTGTTCTTTTTCATGCTAGTAAAGGGAGATTTGTGTGCGCTCTGCTTTATTTGGCCTACTGGGCCCTGATAATTGAAATCTCACTCCGGCTCGGATCTCAGACGCATCTTTGAGAGCCGGTGATGATACAGATAACATATTGGAATTTATTCTGTATCATATTGGAATTTATTCTGACACGTACTGTGCTATGCATTTTATAGCCATTATCTTATTTAATTCTTAGACCACTACTTTAAAGATGAAGGAACTCAGGCTTAGAAAGGTCACATACTTTACCCAGGGTCACATAAATAATAAGTGGCAGAGCTAGGATTTTCATCTGCTTGTTGCCAGAGCCCTTGATCACCAGCACGTTATCCTGCATGCCTTTAAGTAGCTACATTCCACTATTGATTGGGAGATTAGTAATTGGATGTCTTTTGCTGGAACCCTCCATATCCTATCGGTTGTCATCACATCTTGGGCGAAATACTTCTGGCTTTCAGAATATAGCCTAGACTTAGAAAATCTATCATTTGACTCCTGAGAAAGTTCCTGACACATTATTTCTTTTCTAGCAATCCCTTCTCATTTCTTGGCTCAGAACCTTGAATTAATTCCTTAGGCAGAATCAATCATTACCTGTTCCTACTTTATTTCTTTCCTCCAGACCTGTAAGCTTTATGCCTCCCCTCACCCCCAAATCAACCTGCATACTGTTTTCTTATCTTCAGTTTTTTATCCATTCGAGACATTTAAAGGGTCTTCTGAAATTTCTAAAGCAATTTAAATTAAAAACCTTCCATATAGTTTTCCAGTTGCCTAGGTGAAAATTTTTGGAGTCAATCTTGAATCTTCTTTTTCTCTTATCCTACATTCAAATTATCAGCAAACCCTATAGGTTTTACTTTCAAAATGTTCTCAGGGTATAATGTTTCAGGATAAAACCACTTCTTACTTACCATGACGCTGGTCTAAGACCCTGTCATCCTTCTCCTTCTACTCTTGCCTCCCTATTCTATTACCACACAGAGGGCAGAGGGATCCTATAGAAAATTCTGTCAAATTGGATCACACTTCTGCTAAAAGTTTTCCAATGGCTTCCCATCTCAGAGCAAAAGCCGGACATCCCATAAGGCCCTCCATGCTCTGATCCCTACTCCCTTGCTGCTCTACCAGCCTCCCTCCATTCTGTTTGTTTAGCCAAACTGGCCACCTAGACTTTCTCAAATAAGCCAGTCATCTTAAACCTCAGGATCTTTGCAGTTGTTTTTCTCTGTGCCTGGGATATTTTGCCAACCAACAGACACATGACTTAACCTCCATCTTATTTCGTGTCTCTACTTATAAGTCATTCTTTCAGAGAGGCTGTTTCTGTATGCCTTATATGAAATAGCAACTCTCAGCCTCCGTGTGCACTGTTTTGCCTTGCTTTGTTTTATTTTCTACCATAGCAGTTATTAAAACCTAACCTATAACATATTTATTTCTTTAATTGTATATTGCCTCCCTACTCGAATATAATCTTCATAAGGACAGGGAATCTGATGTTTTTACTGTTATATTGTAAGCCTAGAATAGAGTCTACCACATAGCAAATATTTGTTGAATACCTGAATGGAATCCCCCTCACTTTCAGAGGTATCATTGTTTTAGGATGATACTCACTACTTTGGAAGGAGGATGCTTAATAATGCAAGTCACTTTAAAAATAATACTTAAAATTTATCTAGTATTTTTAATAATCTGTATTATATATTGACCCTGGAGCCCAGAACCAAATTTATCACAAAATTCTGAAATTTTAAATAATCAAATAGGTATCTAAACAAAGCTAGACAAATTAACTTTTTAATGATATATACGTATATGGATAAATAGCACTTATGTTGATGTGGTCCAATATCTTACTACCAATATTCCATACCTTGACTTTGTGCCATTTTATAATAGAGAATGTTCAGAAGTAAAATAATGCTATTTCGCCTTTTTTTTTCCTGTTAGTCATTCCCATTTTTGAGGATTCTTTTCTGTTCTACCCATAGTTCTCTATTAAAAACTGTGATAGATTTTAAAACTGTGATTATAAGGGAAAATTTACTTTCCCCAAACGGGGTAAAAATCTATTTGTTGTTTTATGTAACATTTTCTATTTTCTTCTAAGAAAGATTTAACAAAAGCCATCGGGCAGAACAATAAGAGGAAAATCAAATTTCAGCTAAAAGAATTATGAATATTTTCACAAATTGAAAACTTATTAGAATTAAACATTCACCAGCCAAACTGGCCTTAATGCTAATCTGAACTCTATTCAATTTTATTTAGACAATGAACCTACGAGCAAATGGGTCTTTAAAAAAAAAAAATCTTATATGAATATATAAAAGATGACTTAAACCAAATACTGAATAATATACAAAGAGAAGAGGAGATATGGGTTAATTTATGGAAAATAAAAGATTTCTTTTTTTCTTTTTGGTGGTTTATTATGGCCAAGGCTGAACCGATCTATTTACAGTTTTCAGGGAAAGAAAATATTTTTTCTGACTATAGCCGAAGAGAGACCCTGACAGAGCTTTCCTGCTCCCCATCTCCCATGTCATCAGTGTTTTCTGGGAGAGGAATCTGAGGTGGTTTTCCAGCTAAGTGGTTACAGCTGTTTCTACAGCATCAGTCAGATGGAGTTTCTGCTCATGTTGACTTTGGCTTCAGTCTTCCCCTGGAGCCCAGCAGCATAAGAGCATTTGCTCTGAGACCTGGGGCTCAGGACAAACATTCCAGTTTCTGAGTTCTTAACATTAACATTTGATGAATTCTTCTCTTAATTTCTCCTGGAGAAAAGTCAAAGACACTGGAGAGAGTTCCCTTTGCCCTGTGACAATCATGGTATTGCCCCTGCCCCACCCACAGAACCCTTTTCCTCTTTATATATAGCTGAAAACATGAAAAAATAACAGTGTGCACAAACTATGCCAATCTATGAAAATACGCATTCTTTTAAATATGTTTCAACACATTTTGACAGTTCTCTGAAATACCAGACTACTTTGAAGATTTAAAAATAAAAGAGAAAAATAAGCTTTAAAGCAAACCTTGAAACATTTGTGTCAAAAGGCACTATGAGAAAATTTGAAATGTAATTACAGAGTTAATTAAGGGGGTCAGTTGTCATAATTGCACTGAGGTAGAATAGCACTTCTTAATGTTATTTTGATAACCTTTCAAAAATAGTAAGTCTAATGCTTACTTTTGGATAAAATAGTTTTTATGTGTGTCCTCACATTAATCATAAGAAGCAAAATTAAGGATTGATTCTTCAACATCTAAAGGACTGAACACAAAAGGTTATACTAAAATGGCATAAAGGAAGTGGTCCATTTTTGTTAACTGTCTAGAATCAAATGAATCCAAACATGTAATGGATGAAATTTGCCTGGATTTAAGATTGCAGTAGAGGAATATGGCCTTGCTTTCTACTGAAAGATTCCAGTTGTAAATAAAAAAGAACAGTCTGACAAAAGTTATGAAAATGATAACTTGGATACAAAAGAAACCTTCAAATCTTTTGCTTGGTAGCTTCTGAAAGCATGTTTTTAAAATTACTTTAATAAATCTTCCAGTACAGTCAAAGTAAGCATTAAAAGTGGTATTAAATGACATTTCAAATTTCCTTACGTCCACTACTATGATATTTATGTAATGCTACACTAAAACATAGAATTACTACATGTATGGTCAACTTATTTTACACATACACACACATAAACTAGCCAATTTTTATATATCACTAAAGTATTGTATGTGTATTTATATATGTGTTATTTAAAAAATAAACTCTATCAGACCATTGCCCTTGCTTTTTATACTGATTCATTAGGTAAAGCACATAACAAATAACCTGGAATCCATGACTCTATTAATGGTGTTATTTGCAACCTTTTTCTAAAAGTAAACAAAATACACTGTGTTTATGTGGTTGCGGTTATTTATACCCCACCTATTTCAGGACAATTTAAAAGCATGTAAGAGCAAAACTCTTCATTGTGACAGCATAGTGTGATGTATCAGAGTGTGATCTCTGGTGACAGGCTGCCTGGATTTAAGTCTCCTCTCTGTCCCTTGCCAGCTGTTTGACCGTAGGACAACTATTTAACCTCCACACCTCAGTTTTCTCATTTGTAAAATGAGAATAATAAAGGCATTTAATTTATACACTTATAAAGATTAAATACATATTCAATTTAAGGTGCTTACACAGCACCAGGCATATATAAAATTATTACTTTTGTTGTTTTTCTATTCTAATGCAACTCACTTTCTAACAAAAATATGTCCTCTATAACATTGTTCCTGTGTCATTTTAATATAAGCCTGAATATTTAAGTGACTTGTTGGATAACCCTAAGGGCTAGAAGTTTCATTTTTCAATTTAGGCAAATCTATCTTCCTGAATTTTCTAGATGCCCAGATCGACACCTTCCCCACTACAACCTTCAAATACTTAAGACCTTCTTTAATCCCACTCCTAACCCCTACCTATAACTACTGCCATCCAAGCCAAACATGTTTTGTTTAAGCAGCTATTTCTTCTATTATACGATTTTATTAGTCTCACACTATCTTTGTGAGAGGTTTGAAAACTCAGTGTTTTAGTCCCTGAGCCTAGTAGGTTTATTATCTTCTCTGACTTGGACACATACCTATACTGAAACTGTGTAAACATTTTTGCCATATTGTTTGTGGTCAAATAAAACCCCTTGGTCATTTTCATATAAATTTTTGTAAATCAGCCTCCCATCATTCTCTTTTTATTGTATGATTTCCTTAAATATAAATAACCTCTAAGACTTCTGTTTTTAACAATGACAGAGAAGCTTGTATCAAACCAACCCACTGGCCAAGAAAACCTATAAAAGCTGGACAAAAGAACAACAAAAATAATGACACAAATATTCCAGGGAGTTATAGACTTAGCAACCAAACAAGACAGCCAAGAATTAAGGGGTCCACATCACTAAAGGAAGGAAAGTATGTTGATGTGAGGGCATTCTCCACCACTTCTTTCTCTCTAGGAGAGTAACTATCTGGATCTTTGAGCCATCTCACAAAGTTGTAGAAACAAAAATTGCAGTTAAGAGCTACTAAAGCAGACATCTCAGAAACAAGGGAACCATAAAGAAGTACAACTTATGTCTTTCTTCCTTTATGATATTTACTTAAACCAAACCTTCAAAGAATTGAGAAGGTAAGACACCCATTGGAAAATGACCATTGAGAGGCTAGAAAGCCAAGCAGAGTTTTGGGCATTGTATAGGACTTAAAAAAAAATAATAACATCATTTGGGTATGACAAGGAGGAGAGGCCTTGGTAAATAAATACTCTAAGCTTTCAGCTAGGAATCCTTGAAAGACTATGTAATATATGAAAAAGGGCAAACAATATTCATAGAACTTGCAACTGGGAAACCAATTATCTCAATCTTTGATTGATCCAAGGCGATATACTCCTAACCGCTTATGTCTGGAAATCAATAATCTCTGGAAGAATAATTAACATAATTAATATATTACATAATTCACAGCCAAAGCCTGTACAATTTTTAAACAAAATATCCGAAATTCAATATATACACATATGTATATATTTATTATTTTGCAACATTATTCTAAAGGTAAACAAATAAAATATACATTGTTAATATGATTGCGGTTGTTTATACGCCACCTTCTATTTCAGGACATTTTAAAAGTATGTAAGATCAAAAAGTTGACTTTAACAGCATTGTGTGATACATGAGTATAATCTCTGAATACCTATCTATATACATATATGCACACACACATTTATACACATGCACACATATATATGTACATATATGTATACACATATTTATCTTTTCAAAATTAGGTTATGTGTAATTCTTACACTAGTTTTAGGAAAAATATATATGTGTGTATACACAAATTTAGCATAATATATATATATGTATACATATACATATATGTATACACATATATATGTATATATATACACATATATATATACATATATATGTGTATACATATATATGAACACACAAATATACATATATACATATATAAATGCTAAATAAATTTCAGGATGAAATAAGGAAAAATTGAGAGGAAAAATGAGGCAATAAACACAGGCTATAGGTTGGTCAGATGTAAACGTTATAATGTATAGATTTTAAAATAATGAATAGGTCAAAATATATATATTGATAAGATAGAGAATTTCATCTAAAATAGAAAATAAAATGTCAAATGAAAATTCTAAAACTGAAAAGAAATCGGTATCCGAAATCATAAAATCAATAAATAGATGTAATATGTTAGATACAAAAGAAGAAAAGATTAGTAAATTAGAAGATAGGTCACTAGAAAATATCTAGGCTAAAGCATGTAGACAAGAAAGGACGTAAAATAGAGAGAGGGTGTAAAATAGAGAAAGGATGTAAAAAGAGAATAATAGACATGTTGAATACAGTGAAAGTGAAAAGGTAGAGCAAATATGTCATTAAAAGCAAAAGAAGAAAATTTAGAAAATATAAAAAAGCAAAACTTGAGGATCATATGGATCAAAATGTTTTTTAGTTTCAAGCCACAGATTCGAGTGGCTCTGTGAATCTCAAGCATTAAAATGCACACTTAAATACATCATGGTCCCACTGATAAAGAATAAAGATAATGAGAAATTTTTAAAAAATCAGTATCCCCCCCACAAAAAAAGAACTCTATATTACCATCAAAGGATCAATAAAAATATTCATAGTTGATTTTTCAAAAGAAATGCCACAAACCAGAAAACAATGAAATGACATTTTTAAGGTGCTGAAAGAAAATTGCAGCCAACCAAACCAGATGATGCATACTAAGAGAAACACTAAGGGAAGTCTTCAGATTAAAGAAGATAATCTCTGCTGAAATCAAGGAGAAATGAAAAATTTAAACCCTTGGTAAAGGTAAATGTATGGATAAAACATAATAAACATTTATGTTAAACACAATAAACATTTATGTTAAACAATAATAACGTTAAAGTATATATATAGCTCAAATGAATGGCTAGAAGCACAAAAAGTTGGAGAGGATAAACAGGCCTCAAGGGTTTTTAGTTTCTTAAATTACCTTGGGAAAAGTTAAAGTGATCATTTATAGTTGGTTCTTTAGTTAGGTTAGATCAAATAATTAAAGGACAAATGTTGATATATTTAATCTTTCAATTTTATGAATTAGTTAATTTCATGTTAAAAAGGTAAACTGAAGGAATAGTGAAGTATAGATATAAACCTAAAAAAAAAGAGTTGAAAAAATTAAAATGCATGATTAATCCAAACAAAAATAATGAGGAAAAAAAGAAGAGATAGAAAAAATAATTAATGATGGTGAGGTTAAAACTCAAATATACTGGTATGTCTGTTAATGTAAAGGGACTAAGGCCGGAATTAAATAAGGGCTCAATATTGATCCCCATTAATTTTATCTTATTAATTTTAATATAATTTAGCTTTATGAAGTACATTTTGAAATTAGAATTCTATAAATGAGATGATTAAACATCTTGCCTAATTTTCTGTTTACAAGTATTTAATAAAATGCTGAATATGATCAAAAAACATTTTTTTCTAAGACTATAAATCTGTCAACAGATCTGAAAAAATTAAACAGCAATTTCAGAGTTCATATCTCTGTGGAGGAAAACATGAAATTAAGGTGGTGAATATTGAGATCTTCAAGTATAATCGTGAGAGAGAGGAAGAAAGTGAGCTGAAGCAAATATGCAAAATATTAACATTTCTTCTATGTAGTGAGCACATGGATTTTTTATAATAAAATTCTCTAAACTTACATTTAAAATACATAATGGAATGAAAAGGAGAGGTGGAGCATCATTATCATAAGTTGTTTCATTTTATAGGATTCAATTGTTAATTACTCCCAAATATTTCTGTGGCAATTTTCATTCTAAAGTTATTTTGAGAAAATTTATTTTACAATAGGACTTACATGACTAGCAGTGAATTGTGTTTTTTCAATGCTTTTCACATCAGATTCAAAGATAACTACACGTACCCATCAAATACAAGCAACTATTTCTAAGATAGTAGATTAGTGATGACTAAAAATATCAAGTAATGACTAATAAATTTAAGTGACAGAATATTTAGACCAAAATTCTTCTTTCCTCATCCTCATTCTCTGAGCAATGTTGGTTTGCATATAATTGGAATTCTATTAATCTTTCTTTTTCCCTTGTTGCTTAAGTAGTCTCTATTTCCTTTCAATGGCTTTAGATACTCATTTTTAAAAAGACAGGAAAAAAAATCATTGTTAATTTAATTATATTGCTGTTCAGCCTACAAATGAGCCTGGTCAGAAAACTTAATGAGTGATATGAAAGAAGTAAAAGAAATTGATATCAGTATTAAAAACTCCATGGTATCTTTTCAATGAATAGTTATAATCAATTTGACAAATTGAGTGTTAGAGAAAAAGTACATTAAAATAAAAAAAACACAACACAGAAATGTCTTCAAGTCTTAGCATTAGAGAAATCTATTTTAAAAGGTATTTTCTGATAGGGTCAGACTAGATTATCTAACATAAAAAGACTTAGAGGGTAGTTTTTGTACTGCACAGCTGTAAAGCCATAAAACAGTATTTTTATTCCTAGGCAAAGTCAGTCTATTAGAAACTTTTCACATCTTATTTTTAGAATGAATCACAAAGTAGAAGTGGAAGGAATCCTGAAAGATAATGTAATTATGTAATTAAATCTCCTCACTGTAGTGATGAGGAAACAAACAGAGGCACCCTCCAGTTAAGGGTTTTGATCAAAGTAACAAAGGGAATCAGGGACAGAGCCAAGAGTAAAACTCATGTATAACCTATAACTCAACCTTTTTTCTTTTTAAGTCTACTTTATTTAACAGATGTTGCCATTAAAAATACTCAACTCTGCTTTAAAAGGGCAATCATTCATTTGTTTTCCATTTCTATATTTTGTCATTTTGAGGTTATAAAATGGAATCAAATAATATATGACCTTTTGAGATTACCTTTTTTCACTCAACATAATGCCCTTGAGGTGCATGTGAGTATGAATAGTTCATTCCTTTTTATTGCTCAGTATTATTCCCTGGTATGGATGTAACCACAGTTTGTTTGCCCATTAATGTATTGAGACATTTGATTATTTCCAGTTTTTGGCTATTACAAATAAAGCTATGGACAATTGTGTCTACTTTATCTGGAAAAAAGAGATTACAAAAAATCAAAATGCTTCTAGGAATTCTCAATGGGGATTTCTATGAAACAACCTCTGGGTTCTCAGTACAACCTAAGTTTAATGCTAACCAGGTGACTCTGTGTATGAGATCACTGACACTTTTCAGAGCAGGTGTCTTTGAATGTTCTCAGATTCCAGGCCAACTGCCAAATTGCCTGGGCAAGCAGAGGCACTGAAAACCACCCCGTTGATTTTGGAGACCTGTCCAAATTTGTGTTCCTTCATTCCTAAAAGAGTCACTAGACCATCTGATATCCAAAGAATTCAGTTAAGTATGGTGAAAACCAAACATTTTTTCTAAGCCGATCACTATTTCTACTTGTTCACATTCTTTTCTTTATTCTTAAATAATATGAAGAACCACTAGTTTACTGTTTTGACAGTCAAAGGAGTCACACAATAGGTTTCTAAATCAGTCTAGAAATATTTTTGGAATTTATACAATATTCCAGGCAGTGAGATAAATATATCTGAAAGTATCATGAATACAGGATAAACTGGACAGCCAAGTCTTCCTCTAGGCTATTTTGACTCAGGATCCACTGTTGGCAATCCTTGTCTAATGCAGACAATCAGACACTTCTTGTATCCTTGGTACTCTGTCATACTTGAAGACAGTGATCCAGTGCACTTAGAGTTATTGACAATTTTTGGAAATAAGCCTGGATCTTATTGACAAAGGGAGACCCCTGTCTAACTTTATACATAGTCTTTCCTGGAATCTAATCTAGAGCCCTGACACTGTTCAAGTCATTTCTCCTGCCACCATTAGCATCAGTGCAATAACTCTTGCTGCCCTTGGATCTACTCAGCTCCAGGCTGGGATAAAAGTAAAACAGGTTGGCTCACAGGAGGGAGATATCAATAGAGGTAGAGATGGAAAGGGAAATAGCTACCATTTATATAAGACTAGCATAGGGAATAAGGGAGTAATTTTTTTGTCATATTTATCTTATTGTTTATCCAAACAAAGAATTATTTTCACTTTTGTTGAAAGCATCAGTTAAACAACTGTTATAAAATTCGACCTATATGTACGTAAAAATTATCATGTTAGCACAAGCAATGACACCTCTTATGTCTCCATTTTAAACAAGAGGAAGTATGAGAGTTACTAGTGCTAAATGAGAGGATTGCCATCTACCCTGAATTAATTCAGGGAAAACAGGAGCTTAAAGTCAATGAATACCATTTGCGTATTTCTTCAGCAAACACTTAGGGCACATTGATAAATCTGTTTTAAAAAAAACAGAATTTAATGAAACATGAACTATATCTTATTTAAATGTTCGCATTTAAAATATTACTAATAAGAGTTATTAAGCTTCTTAATGCATAGTCTGTTTAATACACATTTAATAGAGGGAATACATTATTTTAGAAAACGATTTTTGTTTCCAAATAGATCTGAGACTTAACCGATCAAAATAGTTCTGAGAAATACTCTATCTACCAAGTGCTCTGATCTCAAATGGGTATAGTAATTAACTTTAAAAAATTAAATACACTATAAGAGACAAGATTCTGAAAAAGGTAAAAAATATCTCAGAAACATTGTGAATTCATATTTTGAATGAAAAATGATTCTTCAAAAATTAGAAAAAAGATGCAATATGGTGGTTTTTCTATGAAAAACTGAGCAATGTTTATTTTTCATAAGTGTTTTTTTGTTTTTTTTTGTTTTTGTTTTTGTTTGTGCTTTCTCTAAAACCTGTAGAATGGGAACTGGCTTTATAATAGATTTCATGGAGGAACAGATAACACACATTTCAAGGCTTTGAGCCTTTCAGAATTGGGTGTCAGTTTGTTCACTCTAGTCTTTTTGGATTGGGAATAGATCAAAATGGAAGTATGTTGCAAAAGGCTCTGAGGAGTCAGAATGGAGTGGGCAAAAGGACAATCTCCTTGCTAAAGGACATGCTAATTAAAATGTTCCTTAGAATGGCTAAGTGAAGGCATTCACCTTTGACTCATCTCTCCTAATCAGGTAAGAACATACCTTCTTTCCAGATAAAACAATGGCTTAAAGAAATTAACCAGATTGAGGAGCAAGGAGAATAATGAGGAAAGAATGCAGGCAGTACAATATGTCATGGGGCAAGAGGGGCTGACATCTGCTAGTTGCATCACCACTGGCAAGTTATTGTCCCTGTTTAAGCCTGTTTCCCATCTGTAATATGATGATCATAATAGTACTAATATTGAAATAGTTGTGAGAATTAAAGGAGAAAACAAGTAAAAAAAAAACTTAGCATGGTAGTATTAAAATGATTAGCAACAAATAAGAAAACTGAAGGATTCAGCAGAGCATGGAGGAAGGGATCAATAAAGAGTGATTTAGGTACAATCATGTGGTAAATATCTTTCTCCAAAATGTGCTAGAGGATAGGCAACCTTGGGGAGGGTTTAGTGGACAAGAAACTAGAACTGCTCTTGTGGGGAAGATAATCTCAAGATAAGATGAACTCCAAGAGGGTAGAGAACTTGCTGATAACCAGGAAGGAGGTGGTTTATTTATCAGCAAATCTCTGTTATCTCTTTGTATAAAAGAGACCATGTAACATAAGGTAACTTGTTTTTCTCCTTTAAACATACATTAGGGAACGTCTCATTTTTAATAAATATATTTCTGTACCATCATCATCTTTAATGACTAAATATTACCTTAATATATCTTTATAATTTTCTTTATCCTATAACTTATTATTATGTATTTAGGCTGTTTTCTTTCTTTCTTTTACAGTTTATAATTGATAAATGTCTAGTGCCTCAAGTATTTGTTGAGTGAATACATTGCCTACTACAATAAAAATTCTTTATTAATTTTTGAACATTTGTTCAGTTATTTCTTTATGATAAGTCATCAGAGGTGAAATTCCTAGTCAACCAGTATGCACACTTCTTAACTGCAGCAATTACAACAAACAAAAATTCTTTTATCAATTTGTTCTAAGTTTTAAAGTAGAGTTGACAATCGAGTTGAGTAGATTACTTAATTAGGAGGTAATGAAACATTCTGAACATCCGGGGTAACTCTGTAAACATGCCTGTAGGAGTTTCTTCTAAAAATTCCATCTCGGCTATGTGTTTAAAGTAAAACATCAGTTGCTGTTCATGCTGCATACAGTTATGAATATGGGTCTAAATTAGATTGATTTTTGTTTATTGTTTTGGATATCAAATATAGACCTGATGCCTCAATTGAACACAGGTTAAAGCTAAACTGACCTGCATAAAAGTGTTATCAGGTCTTATCTCAATGTGAACAAGTTGGTCTAGACCTACTGACAAACTGTCATCCTAACAGCTTTTTTCACGGAACTTGTGAGTTCACTCTTTCTTAGAGCCTATATTTTGCTGGGATATGACCTTTGTAACAATTTCAGGAACTGTACTTATCATGCAAATTTTCTGAGTGCTTGTGTGCCTAAAAAGAAAAAAGTTTTTTAGTCTGGCCCTTATGCTTGATTGTAGTTTAGCTGGGTATATAATCAAAGGTTCAAAATAACTTTACCTTTGAATTTGAATTTTAGGACATTGCTTTATTATCTTCTCCCATTAAGGTATTACTAATGAGAAGTCTGATACTCTTTTGGTACTTCTGTCTTTTCAGAGGATCTATTTTTTTTTCCCCCAACTAGAAACTTTACAGATCTTCTCCATATATTTAGTGGAGTTTTGTGAGAATGCATCCAGGTAGGGGGATCTCTCTTCTTTCATCCTATTGATACTTAGTAGCATAAATATAAAGACTGCATCTTTCTTTAGTTCTGCTAACTATTCACCTATTCCTTTTTTATTTTGATGCTTTATTCTCTTCAGTTTTCTCTTTTTTTTTCTGAATTACCCCTCTGTCGAACATTGTATCTCTTTTATTGATGCTTAATATCTCTTAAATTTTTAATCTTTTCCCCTCTATTTAGCTTTTTGAGTTACCTTCTCAGTTTTATTTTCTAGCCCTTTGAAAGTTTTATTATCAACTATGATATTTTTAATTTTAAGAACTTCTGATCACACACATTTTTGCAAAGCTTCAATTTTTGTTGTATAAATGCAGTATGATCTCAAGTATTTCTGTGAATATTAATTAGACATTTAATTTTTTTTAATTCTCTCTCCAAGAGATCCAAGAGACGTCCATTAAATGTCACTGAGAGCTTTGCGTGTAGTTCCTATAGACTAGGTCAGGAAGCTGCCCTGTTTCTTGAGACACTACATGAGGAGATTTTTCAATATGGAACAGTAACATTCATAAGGAAACCCTACCCAACCTAAAGAGCAGCTTACCTATCGTATCTGCCCAAATGACAGTTGGGCAGATAGTTGTTAAACATACAAATGATAGTTGTTAAATCAGAGCTAGCACCATGTCCTAGTGATTCTGATCCCAAGGCTGGTGTTCTTTCTTTTCTTCTTCTGGCTGTGTGACTCAGCATATGTGTTCATGGCCTATTAGTTTCATATCATAAATTTTTAAATATTTTATATAAGGTACTAGCCCTTTATAATTACCATAGTCTTTGGTATGTAATATAAGTCATTTAAAATTATATCATTTTTGAGAGTATGAGTCATTTACAATAATACATTTATTTACATTTATAGAAGTTTTCATGCATGAAAATAATTTATATAAGACATTTTAGTTGAGTAAGCTCTGCTATGCCAAGAATGCTGATTTTTCCTTAAAATGTCAATGCTTTGAAGTCTAAGAAAAATATTCTACAGCTCCATGGCAGCTGTTTTCAGGGAGAGTTATAGTTAGTAGTTCATGGTCACCACAGTATCCCAGTTTATACCATATCAATGAGGCTTAAGTCCTGTCTGAAATACAAAAGTCACTACATATTTAGATGCATTCAGAGGGTATTCCTGCTCTATAGTTAAGCCGAGTCACTAGTTTTCAACTAGCAAAACTCAGATCTCCTACAATTTCAAAAGTACCTTTCTAATAGGGGAGGGGCATGTCTTCTGAACTATTCAAGGGGGCATTTAACATAGTGTGTCAGGTAAGAGAGGAGCCAGGAGGATGCCTGTCATCTGGAATCCTTGGTAAGTTCTACAATGTCAAGGCCTTCCTAAATAACCAGAGAATTTTAGGAGGAAATTTGAAAAAATTAATTTCTAGTTTAAGTCACAGAAAAAAGGACTTTAAAAAATACACATTATCATTACAACAGTTGATTTTGAAAGATAGGCAATTATAGAGAACTTTAACTCGTACTTCAGTCATACCACAATTTTTCCATGGGACATCTAAGTTTTCCTCAAAGAGTAATCAAACGTCTGCTTCCTAAGAGACAGAAGTGCCATAATGCATCTGTGAAGTTTATCCACTAGAGACTTGTCAAACATATGTGGAGGCCATCAATTCTTGCCATCAGATGGCAAAGCAGAAAAGCCAACAACAACAGTGATTTATAATGTCATAGCATTCTGACTTCTCAGGAGATGATTCAAGTTTTAGCCTACTTTTTTTAGCAATTAGTTCCTTGGGAAGATTTTTTTGTTTGTCTTAAGAGCAGAGAATATATTTTAATAAACACAGGGTAGTACACTGGATGGTTGACTTATGTTGAATTCCTCTGTGGATTTTCTTGTAAGAAATACAAAAACAAGAGCAAGAATGAAGACATTTTTAGAAGAATAGTGGACAAGTAAAAACAGAATACAACATGGAAAACATTTCTTAAATGACTCAGTAGCTTTAAAAGGTCACAAAAACATTCAATAAATGTATGGTTGTCCAGACAGGAAAGCAAAGTCCTGAAAGAGTTAACCTCTGATTGAACAAGCTCAGTGTGCATATACTGACCACTCCGGAGGTAGAAATGTGCTCTAATTGACAATTGTGCATATGCTCTAATATGTGTGCAGATGCCAGATGTGCTTAGATCAGCATCATCAAGAGGGGAGTATTTTTGCTGATACACTGAATCTATTCAAGTAGGAATACAGACACACCCATGGATAAAATGACAGAAGTCTTGAGTAGTGAAGTAATTTCAAAGTTTAGAGAGAATTTAGAAGATATCAATTTTAGAAACTTTCTATTTAGAGGTAATAAGTTTCTCTTTTTGTGTTTCTGTAATACCAAGTGTTATATTGTTTCTTAGTAAAGTTTGTTAATACTTTGCTGAGTGACTCAGTGCTTAAGATGAGGGGAATTCTAATTTGAATGAAACGTCCAACATAGTTCACAGTCTCCTAAGAGATCAAATTCCATTTGGTCAATAAAGTTAAAACATATTGCTCTACTTCAAGATAAAAGTAATATTTTACTGAGTGACAAAGTCCTGTAAATATTAAGAGCTTAATAATAATAAATAGTGACATTTAAACAATTGTAATTGAATTTACCAAAAGCTATTTAGGGTAGAGGGACTTAATTCTACATGTATATATGTACTTAACACTCTGCTTTATGTGATCAAAAATGTGTATTTAGTATCAGGTCAGTTAGAATAAAATTTAAATTGGGCAATCTTAGATCATTCTTATCATATAGTATGTTTATTATCTTATTATTGAAAGAATTCCTAATCTCATTTCTGTGCTATCCACAGGGACATTCTATAGAATTCTGAGCAAAATTCTGATGATAGGGATTACTGTTGTTTGTTTGCTTGTTTTAAGATGGAACTCACACCTTACATAGAAAAACAGGAAGCAAACTCAAATTTAAGGAATGATTAAAAACAAACAAACAAACAAACAAACAATTCAGAGAACAACCTCTGGTATTTCCCTAGCTCAAAAATGTCAATTGGCAAGTACTTTTTAGATTATAAATCCAAGAGGAAAAGTGTTAATTGGCAAGACATGGCCTGTGAGTCACACCCTAGTTCCAGGACCTGTGACTCACCAGAGGCTCTCGCTATACTTCCATTTGAACCTGAACCCTTGCAACTGAAACATACAGGCTAATTCAATCCCTTGGCTGAATATTTTTCTCATTCTGCATCCCATTCTTCCCCTCTCCCACCCTTTCTTTTTCTGCTCACTCTGTACCGAGTAATCTTTTTTCTATCATTTTGTAAACACTCTTTAAATCCTATTTGGATAGTCAAATACAAATGCTAAACTCCTAAAAAGCCTGCTTTCTAAAGTGTGTAAAAATTATGGGCAGAAAAAACATTAATTAACCTTTTCAATAAGAACTTTGAAAGACATCTTGATATTTTAAAGAGCAGAATTTGTCTTATCAAACACCTGAATGCTTAAAGGAAAAAAATGAAACAAGCTCCATGTCCTTTTGAAACTCACCTTCCGCTGACAGCTGTTACCCTCTATATTAGTTTGCGGGGCTGCCATAACAGAATACTACAGACTGGATGGCTTCAATAATAGAAATTTATTTTCTCATAGTTCTGTAGGCCATAAGTCTAAGATCAAGGTGTTGGCAGGTTTGGTTTCTTCTGAGACGTCTCTCCTTGGCTTGCAGATGACCATCTTCTTGCTGTGTCCTCATGCAGTTAGTTGTCCTGTGTTGTCTGTGTTGGAATCTCCTCTTCTTATAAGGGCAAGAGTTATATTGGATTAGGGCCCACCCAAAAGACCCCATTTGAATTTAATTACCTCTTAAAAGGCCTCATTTATAAATACAGTCATGTTCTGAACTACTAGGGGTTAGGTCTTTGACATCTGAATTTTGGGGGGTGGGGAAACAATGCAACCGATAACACTCTCGAACAACATTCTCCTATTATCTTTGATAATAATTTTCTCATTGTTATGTCATAAGTTATTATTGTTGCCTTTTTGTTGTCTATTATGTAATTTTGGTTCTTGATCAACATTCCTTCCATAATATAATAAAAGTCTAAAACTTTGAATCTTAAAATGTTACTTCTTTTATTAAGTATCTAATATTTTCAAATGAGCTTCCATTTATTTTCTTTAGACTACCTTCCAAGATTTTTGTTATTTACTTGGGTTTTCTTATACAAAATATCTGTTTGTAATATAAAATGTAATGGAATTTCATGAGAAAGCATAAAAGGGAGAAAAAGGAAATACTAGTTTCCAATCAAAGTGGGAACACGAGAAAGAAAGATGAAAAATATAGCCAGAAATGACAAAGAAAGTACCAACTGAGATATCCAATTCATCTGAGGCTTGTCATCAGGTGGCGGGATGGCAGGCTTCAGGGCCACATACCCACAGCTCTATCTGACATACTTGGCATTGCTAACTTTTAGCAGATTGATGGTTATGCCTCTTCGGCATAATGGCAGTCAGTTTAATTTTTAAAAATCAATGACAGATGAAATATTCATTTCCTCTGATGATTTTCTGTTGGTGTGGCCATTTCAAAAACTATAGGCCCATATTGTCTTGCTCACATCCGTAGTGCAGATATTCTTAAATTTAAAACATTTCCCATCAGAGCACTAAGTGTGTTTTTCTCTCTTTTCTGAGCAAAAATTTAAAACATAGATGAGTCTTTGATAGTGAATGTTGTTCAGGACTTAGCCGAAAAAACAAGAGTCCCTATTTTACTAATTAGAATTACTAGATGAATGTAATATGGATAGGGTGGAAGATATTTCTTGGGCAGTGTTTATTAGCCCTGTGCTGACATCTTTTTTTTAATGGTATTCTAACATTGTCAGTCTCTAAAAGCGTATGTGGTCTTTAATGATATTGTTGCTATTTGTTTTTCAACACCAACTTGCTTGCTAAGAATGCCAAGGTTAAAAAGACAAACTGAACCAAAACAAAACACTAAAGCACAGAGATTCACTCATGAAAGCGCTATACCTCAACACATAAGTTTATCAATCACCTTACTACTAAAATCAAAGAATAAGTTAAAAATAAGGACTCTGTGAAGCCATAAACATCAGCTTAAAAAGCAGAAAAATAAAACCAAAAACTAACCATTTAATCACTGTTAGCAGAAATAACAAATACTGCAGTTTGTTTCATGTTTATTTCCAAAAACAGAGTAAACTTTATTCATATGTACATAGGTATGTATTTTGCCTTAGCATTAGTTTTTGCAATGAAATCCACTTATATAAATTAACAGCATAACATCGCTTCCTATTTATATAATTTTATAAATTGACTCTTAAAATTGGCCCTGTGTTCTCTATAAGCTAAAGTGACCTGGTGAGGTTGATGAGTAGTCACAAAGTATAAAAATGTGTACATAGATATTTGTTCTGAGAGTGTGTATGTGTGTGTGTGTGCATGTGTATGTGTGTGTACATGCAATTGTGTGAGACACTTAATTTAAAACACAAAATAATATATGGTACTTTGAAATTAATTGTTTTGGTTACAAATAGCTCAGTAGAGCTTTCATTTAGAATTTCATTTACATATTATCCCACCAAAGGAAATTGCTGCCTTGGGTTTTCAGATGAATATTGATTGAATGCTAAATTTGCTAGAGTTGTCTAACTCCATAGTGCCACCAATGGGTTTCTCAGGGCACCTTTACTGTACTGGCATTTCAATTTGAGATTGATTTTCTGATTGCCTGCTTTCCCACTGTAATTAAATGTTCAGTGATTTAAATTTAAATCCCTAAGAGAGACCAAACAAAGCAAAACAAATACAAAATTCAGGATTGCTTATTGAACTTCTGCTTCCCCCAAAGCACTGTCCCCAGGGAGATTCCTATCAGGCCTATTGTTCTCCGAAATGCTTTTCCTGGAGACTGTGCAAGAGTCCTTCCTCTCAGGAGATCACAAGCTCTTAGGACGCAGCTGGTACACTGACAACACTTAGTGAAGGGAGTATTATTCTCTGCTCTCCTATCTTGACCCGTAAAGTAGAGAAGTGCATCATTTTACAAATGAAAAGTAAGCATTCATGGTATTTCTTAACTTTGACTGCCCCACTACTACAGCCAAAGAAGATAAATAGCTGACCAAATTCATGAGAAAGGAAGAAGGAAATAAACCCACTCTGCTTAATCTCAGACTCTTCTTTCCTGTCATCAGGGTGTTTCTTTTTTCGCATGACATT
>NW_006494612.1:7585093-7641260 GCF_000325575.1 Pteropus alecto | reverse complement strand
TCTGCAGGCCACCTCACTTTATCCAGCTGCCTGAATCCTTTGCATGTGAGACAGGGATTCTCCATCAGTGTATCTTCTCTCATGCAACTAAATACCCATCAACAGAAAATTAAAATTCCTTATAGACCCTGCAACTTTTAGCAAAGTTACATGAACATAGTAAGTTCTTGTTAATAAATGAATTAATTAAATTGATGTTGCAATCAGAAATCCATGTTTAATAGCTTTTATTAGATGGGAAAAACTTAATGAATATTACTTCAGTAGACTCAATTTATTTATAGACATTTGTAAGTGTCCCTGCTATTTTACTCTGCCTTTATCTTGAAAATTGCATAAATACACTGTCACTGCTACCACAGTACTACATAACTTGGCTGCTCAAAAGACAGCAGTTTTTAGTTGTCAATGTTTATTAAGAAAATAATCCAGAAAAGCAATGTATCTTATTTGAAGAGCAGCAAATTAGAAAGTGTTTTAAAAACTATTAGGGGAAAAGTGCCCAGAAGGGTAAGGCAAAAGAGTGCCAGGTGAAGAATTCTCAACAGCAACACAACAAATGATTTTACTTTAGTGAGATCACCAATTACAGCCTCTCTAAATAGTTCACATTCTGATTGAGAAAACTTAGCAGTGCTCTCTAAGTCTATAAGTTAATGGACACTACAAGAAAATGAAACCCTATTTATTCTTAGCTCATCACAGCAGACTTCCTTTTCTGCTCTCAGTTATTAGACCATCAATTAATTTCTCTTTACACAGCATGGAAACAGCATGGAAAAGACCTGATAATTTCAAGCAAACCTGGAGAGCAATGAGATGATCACTTCCCTCTAAGAATTTAAATGTTCACTGCCCCTGCTGTGTTTAATGTAGATCCAGTACCCTGGATCTGGGAGGCAGGATGCCCTTTTAGCTCCCATGTTAACTTTTCCATCACGACCTGTGGAGTCTCTCATACTATGAACGAAATGGAATACTCATCTATAAATTCAGGTCTTCTGAAATTTGTGCAAAAATTCAGTTAGAAAAAAATGTCCATTTTCCTTGTGAACTTGAAATTGACAATGGATTTTTCTAAACCCTTGTAAAATGCATTTTTAACTAAGAGTCTGCTAACCTGAGTTACTTCTCACAGTTCTAGTAATAAAAACTTTCTTCTTCACCGAGCGGTATGTTCCACCGCCATAAATTTCCTAATGTTGGATCCAGATTGTTTCATTCTAACTTTCATTCATAACCCTCCTTTTGTTATATTTATTTTTCTCCCGATATGTTATATAGCAGTCTTTGGGAAAATGACACTTGTCATACGTAACACCCATTAGTGCGATGAATCTCTTTTTCAAGGCATATGTTCCCAGTTCCCTCAGTGATACCTCATACCATGTGGCTTGCTTTATCCCACCCTGTTCTTTCTAGAGGTGTGGTATTCAGAATGAGATCCAGGAATCTGTGAGATCAGTGGATAAGTTCTAGATTACGTATGCTACCCTCTGCCTCTTCTTTGTATTTAAAATTTACTAAAAACTGATCACTCTCTTGGCTAAATAATACCCAGTGGAAGAAAGTCAGGAAAATAAAACAGGAAGATGAGACTATCTTCAATGCCTTCTCTCTGTTAATCTTCCTTATTTAGGGTCCTCATTACTTATTCAAAGTGTAATCTTTCTCATGTGTATCTGGATGCTTGCTGTCCATCAAAATTTCCTTCTCTGTGCCCTATCCCAGCAGGAACCTAATCTTCTCTGTAGAAAATGGATTGTCATTAAGTAGAAAAGTTTAATCTCAGGCTTAGCTCACGATGTTTTCTATCAGCATATTTGTGTGCATAGTTATGCACAAATCCAACAGTTTTATAAATTGCTTAATAAATATCTTAACCTATCCAAAATGCACATGTACCCAGAGAGTACTTAAAGGATAGCTAAAAAGGACTTTTTTTTTTCACATTTAGAAACGCACAGGTTTGAGCTGCCTCTAGCTAGGACTAGTATAATGAAAGGACAGACCTTTTCTAAACCAGTGCTACTCAGAGTGTAGTCCCTAAACAGACAGTATCAGCAGCATCTGGGAACTTAGAAGAAATCAAGACTTGAGGCCCTGAGTCACACCTACTGAATCAGATTATTTGAGGATAGGGCCCAGAATTCTCTCCAGGAAATTTTTATGAAGGTTTCTCAACCTTGGTTCACTCTCATTCTTTGTTCCTTCCTTGGGGCTCTCACTTCCTGTTGACATGGCAGCAAAAGTGGTAACCTGAAAGAAGAGTATATGATCCCCGGCATTTGGAATCTGTGGTATCGGAGATTTTCAATTATCTGATTTGTTAGTCTTACCTCCATCTTTCTCCTAAAGGCTCTCTCCTGGATTACCAATCTTAGATATACTTTTATTTTTACTATTACTCAACCTAGAATGCTTACCTGCAGTTTTGCTTTTCATGGTCCAAAAATATTAAATGGAAAATTCTAGGTATAATAATCAAAATAAAAATAAACAATTCATATGTTTTAAATTGTGCATCATTTTGAGTAGTATGATGAAATCCCACACCTTCCCACTCCATCTTGCCAGGGACATGAAATATCCCTTTGTCCAGCACACACATGCTCTCTACACTACCCATCCTGCTTGTTACTTAGTAGCCAGCTTGATTATCAGATCAGTTATCAGAAAGAGAGAGACCACGTTCACATAACTTTTATTACGGTGTATTATTATAATTGTTCTATTTTATTATTAGTTATTGTTATTAATGTTTTACTTTGCCTAATTCATAAATTAAGTTTTATCATAGATATGTATATATAGGAAAAACAGTATATATAGAATTCAGTACTATCCTCAGTTTTAGGCATCCGTTGGAGGTCCTTGAATTTAACCCCCATGGATAAGGAGGGACGTCTGTAGTCTCACTTTATACCCAGAAGTAAAGGAAAAACCCTTATTAAATAATTAACTAACTTTTCCTACCATAATTAAACAGTAGCTTTCACATGTGCTTCTTTCTGTTTGCAGGGATATGCTTTTGCAGAGACAGTGTATGCAGTCTATGTGATTTCTGATGTAAAGCTATCTTATTGGAAGAAAGTGAGGGGAAATCTCAGTATAAGTTTTCACTGCATAGGTATGTATTTCTGGTTGCACTCTCACAAAGTATGTGCCCATCCTTTTTAGACTCAGACAAAAATGGGGACGCAGACAAGAGTATTGGTGATTCTAGGATCCACTACAAGGTTTTCTTAGGTATGAAGATTCCATATACATGGCAGCTATTTTCACTGAGTGGACAGTTAGGAGATGACTGCTATCCTGGTGCTGATATGACCATCTGACTTCACAAAGGTGGGGCGATCAATCAATTCTTACATTGCTGGCTTTGGTGCATCTGCAGTGAACGTTTTGATAAATCTATAGTATTTGATATTGTAAAAGTATATATTTATAATAATAATATCAACTGTTCCCATGTAGTACATCAACTGGTAGTACAACTTCAGTTTAGTGACAAAATGGCAAATTAATTCATATTCCATTTGGTTAAGAAATGTGAGGCAAGAAATTCAGGAACAAAGTGAAGTTGAACTTTTCCACTGAATTATAACCAATAAAAAAAAAAAATCACAACCTCATTTTGGCTTAAATGAAATAGTTCAAAATAATTATTTTTCTAATGTCTAATATGTAGATCCAAAATAGTCACGTTAATGCTTGTTATAATTGTTTTATATTGGAAATATCTGTAAATAATCTTAGAGGCATTTCTGAACCAATAACTATTATGTATAGAATGATTGAAAATGGATTATCTCTAGCATTTTACTAATAAAATAATAATTCAGCTAATAATTAATGTTTTAGTTTCGAGATTTAAACTCCCTTAGACAAATATTCTTCCAAAGCTTTAAAATCTTAGATAATAATTGATGTGTAGGCTAAGTTTTAACCTGTTTATCCATTTTCTTAATGTTAAGACCTTTGCTTTTTATATAATTTTCTTCAAAATTTGCCTTTGGAAATCCCACTTATTATTCAGTTCACAGGTGATTCTTGTGAGGTATAGCTTAGTAACACAAATATCCGTAGGGGCATTTCTCCCATGAATTTACATTTTAAATTCTAATCACATGTTCTTTTCAAGTGTTATGTTTTCTTTTAGAAGAGTAGAAATAAGAAAATTCGATACCAACATCACAATAACAGAATATATATTTTAAGAACCACTCATCTCTACTTTTTAGAGATTTCCTTTTCTCTCCTTTCTCACAGACTCCTCTCACCAAAACATCCATCTTTACCGTATGTCTCACCCAAATCAGCTTCATCAGCTATATTAAAAAAAGAAATCTCTGACTAGATTTGTCCAAGCAGAAGAAGAGAGTCCCCTGCTCCCCTGCAAAGGGCAGATTCTACTCATCTTCTCTCTTAGGCCATCAAGAGTTCCGTGACCTTTGGTGTCAAGTACACAAACATAGTCACGAAGACAAGGGAGCAGCTAATATATAGAAACTTTAAAATAACATGTAAAAAATCCAATTATTCCACCTTCAATTCCTTTTCTCATGTAATTCATGTATTTAGTATTATACTTCTACAGTTTTCTATGATGTTAACATCTATACTATATGTTGCATAATTAGCACCCAGAATATAAATGTGACGAATATTTGTCTTCAAAAAATTGAAGTATTTAATATGCATGCACTCAGCAGTTACTGAATTTAGCAGTTGTTAAATGGTGTAAACTTCATGATTGTTTCAATTTCCATAAACCCTTGGGTTGCAATTTTTTTCACTTGCAAAAAATGCCTTCTGCATAGAATAAAACTACTTTAGAGTATATGTTGTTATAATATTTGTTGTAATATTTACATGATAATAAGCTTATTTAACAACTCAATTTCTACTGATTTGTTAAAAAATATTTAAAAGTCATTTTCCTTTGTTTAAAAGCCATTCCAAAAAAAAAAGCCATTCAAAAATATTAGACAAAGCGGTATATCTGGAACACTTCCTTCCATATTAAAGCAGTATTATAGGCAGCTCGAAGAGATGCATTCTTTTTGGCCCTACATATTTTCATTTTGGAAAAAGTGCCTGTGCTATGAAGAAATCATCCTTTCAGCACTGCCTCTAGCCTCTATTCCCCACAGCATCAAGTACAGATTCTGTTTTTATTTCCCCATGGCTTTTTAAGTGATTGCCAGAAGCAAGATAAAAATTTATCTTGCAAAGCATATTTTATTCCAGGTGCTGGGTGAAAAGTAAATGCAGTCATTTTCACTAAAGATATTTTCCAATAAATTTGGAATAGAAAACATTCTAACATTCCCCAAAATATGCACACACACACAAAGTCTCAGGTATTTAGTGCCCTAGCCGGAGGTCATCACTAGAGGAGTTTTAATTTAAAATAAACTACTTTGATTCATCTAATATTCACAAATGTTTATAAAACTCTAATTACAACTGAAGCAGTATTCTAGACATAGAAATTACAAAATTTAAAGATTTGGCCCTGCTCTCAAGGAGATCAAGGCATAATGACAACAGAGACATGTAAGAAAACAAATTATAACCCAGTATTACTGCAAGAGTGAAGATATGTCCAGAGCACATGGAGAACACAGTGGAGAGGCGACGAGCCTGCCTCAGGTCAAAGTTCTAAGGAAGAGCAAGCGATTATAACTTTCAGGAGGTCTCCAGGTGGACAAGTCCATGAAGAGGTGAGAAAAGATTCTAGGCAAATGGAATAGCAAGTGTAAAAGTAGGAGAGAGCAAAGTATATTTAAACAACCAAAATTGGCTCAACTTTGCTGAAGTTATAAAGTACAACCATGGGAGGAGGTGGTAGCGGTGGGATGAGATGAGGCAGGAAAAGATGTAAATGGCAACAGATTGTAAAGAACCTCCTGTTTCAAAGCATTGATCTCATAGGTGTTAAATAGTTTTGAAAGAACTGTGAGTGTAGGAACCATATAATGAGTTTGTGTGTGAATGTGTGTATGTGTGTACACTTATGTTGAATATGGGAATAATGCATGACATTATATTAAATGTGGGTCAATGGGTTTCATGATTTCATTTTTTGTTGTTGTTGTTTTCTTCAATGTATAAAGTTTTGATAGATTGAAAGCTTCAAATTAAATACATTCCATCTACACAGATCCCAAGAGTTATTCCCTCATCATTTAATCATGTATCTAAGATAGCCTATACACGTAGTAATTCAGAGCCACCTGTGTGTGGTAAAGTTCTTCTCTCTTTCAATCCCCCACATCACTCTGTTGTTTCATCTAACTCTTTTATTTATTTGTTTTTTTGTTTGTTTTAGTTTTAAGTATACAGAACATTTGTTAGACATCTATATAATTCATAAAACGATTCCTCCAATTGCCCCCTCCCTCCCCTGGCCTTCCACCTAGCCATCATATTAATGCTGACTGCATTCCCTCTGCCATGCCTCCAATCCCCCTCTAACTCTTTTCTATCAATCATTTTTATTACTGCCTCGTCCAATCTCTAAACCTTTTCAAAGAATATAGCTTCAATTTCTCTCTTCCATATTTCTTCTGATTCTCCTTTGTTGACAGTAAAATAACATCAGTTAAAAGAACAGAAATTTTCTCTCATGATATTCAAACTTTCAGCTACACATAACACTAACAGACCTCTTTTCTTTAAACCTTTAGAGGCTTCCTCCAAACACTTCCCCCTTATGATGACTCTATTTGGTTATTAGCCTATTTCAGAGATGTGTCTTTCATCTCTGTTCCTCTGTCTCTTTATCCACAGGAAAATTTATAAACATAATTTAAAATTCAGTCAATGCTAGCCCGATTTTTGTTTAAATATTTATCCTGTAAGGTGTAACATTTAATACCTCAGACCCAAGTTTTCTGATGCATTTAAAAAGGATGACACCTATTCATAGGCTGTTGAGAAAATTAAAAGAAAATACATCATATGTAAAGCACTTAGCATAGTGCCTGACAAAAGGGAAGCATGTCATATGTGATAATTTTGTTACAATTATTGTTACAAATATTTCAGGGCAGTTTAAGTCAAATAATTAGAAAAACTTCAGTTTACTCTACTTAAATATAGTTCCAACTGGCATTCTTAAGAAAGAATATTTTTATTTCCATTTAGAAATTAACATTGGTTTGTGTTTGCTCAAAATGAGTGACATATTATACTTCTCCAAATAGTGAAAACACTTGTAAAAACAAAAATGGAATAGGTTAATTCGAACCAGTTTTCTAATTCCCATGTGTACTTTTATTATGTTTTTATTTCCCACAATCATATGGTCATAGGAAGAACAATTTGTATGTTAACCAAATTAATGGTACTCATAAAAATTGTTAACTTGATGATGCGCTGATTTTATTATTAATGGTTTTTAATAAAATACTCTCCAATGGATAGTAATTTAAAGCCCAAAATTTTATAAAAGTAATCGTTTGAAATCATGTGGTACTCTCTAACTCAACAAAATCATTTGTGGAATTCATGTTTCATATATGTTTGGATGTGCAAGAAAGTAGTGATTCATTGCCTACAGCCAATCATTAATTTCAAAGAAAAAATAAAATTGTCTCATACTTTTATTCCATTTCCTATATGAAGAAGAATGATCTTCATATTAAAAAGTGGAAAATAAGCATTAATAAGAAGAGATGTATTCCTTTAAACATAAAAATATAAAAGAGAATAGGCTGTTAGACTAAAACATAATCTCTGACCAGGACAAATGGTGCCATAGTAAATTACTGAGGTCTCGGGGAAATTCACCTATGAGATAGCTGGACCACTGCTAAGATTCTCTAAGGAAACTATTGAACAAGAAAATCACCATGAATTGAAGGTTAGCAAATATAATATTCATTTTTCACCATGAAAATGATATAAACACTAATTTTTTTTTCTACAAAATTATATTTAGAGGATGGTGGTTGAGGTTTTGAAAAGAAATCTGAATATTTTAACTAAGGACAAGTCATTGCTTACTAATCATTTTTTTCTTTTTTAAAATAAGACAAAAGCTAGTCATTCAGAGAAGTTCTATCAAGATTACCTCATATTATCTCTAAATTCTAGCATGGAATTTACACTCTTGCTATAGCTTTATAAATAATATAAAGTATTATATTCTCAATAATAATGCAATTTGGAATGTTTATGTAGATTTGAATAGTATTAATAAAAATTATTAGGGAGTCTTAATCAATTTAATAAGTGGAGATTTTGTCTACAAATCTGTCTCATTCAGTAAATTATTTTTTAAAAATTATATCAAAATAATATACAAATTAAAAAAAAACTCATAGTACCAAGTAGTTTAAGCTTAAAAGTAATACCCTATCTTTTCCCATCCCAATTTCATCCCCCAGACGCAATCATTTACGACTCCTGTTCTTAGATAAACTTAGTTACTTTCATTTTCTCTAAATAATATGTTCATATTGCTAAATTGCAATTTTTCAACAGTAGGCATTATATATTGCTTGTTATACTATGATTTTAAAGATTTGATTTACTTAAAATTCTGTGTTATTCTCATCTCTTCTCAATAAAGTCATAGCACGATATTTTATTTAATGTTTTTAAATATACTTTAAACCACAATTGGCAAACTATAAACTATAGGCCAAATTAAGCTTGCCACCTTTTTCAAAAATAAAATTTTATTGGAACACAGCCATATCCATATGTTTACGGCTGTGGTTGCTTTCAAAATACAGTAGCCATGTTGAGTAAGTACAACAGAGACAATATACCTACAAACTTTAAAATATTTACTATGCCCTCCTAAGAAAATAATTTTCAAACCCTTATTTTAAACTTCTATTTTCTTTTCAACTATAAACAGTATGTACTGAACTCCTTTATTGCTAAATAAGTATATTAATACCCATAATAATTTTTTTACCTCTCATCTTTTTCTACCCATGCACTCACCTACCCACTTGTATGAGCTATACAGCTGACCCTTGAACAACGTAGGAGTTAGGGGCGCTGGCCCCCTCCATACCTTTAAAAATTCATGTATCTCTTGACTTCCCCAAAATTTCAGTAGTCCATAGGTATCTATTAAGGATTGGTTCCAGGACCCTAGCAGGTACCAGAATCTGTGGATGCTTAAGCCTGCCCTCCCTGAATTCCCAACCATGGATCAGATATACTGTTTTTTAAAAAAAATTTTCAATTAGAGTTGACATTCAGTATTATTTCGTATTAGTTTCAGTGTACAGCATAGCAGTAGGACATTTATATAATTTGCAAAGTGATCCCCCAATTGGTCTAGTACCCACCTGACACTATATATAGTTATTACAATATTATTAACTATATTTCTCATGCTGTACTTCCTATCCTCATGACTAAGCAGTATGGAAAATACTGTTTTTGATCTGCCATTGATTGAATCCTCAGATATGAAACCGGGGATATGGAGAGCTGACTGTATTTACTGAAAAAAAATCCACACGTAGTGGACCCATGTAGTTCAAACCCATGGTGTTCAAGGGTCGACTTATTTTGACTTTTACATTGTCAAGATTAATGACATTTAAATTCTATTCTATTCTGACAAAACTTTCATGCTTTATCTGTGAGTTGAGTCTAAAAGTTGAAAATCAGTACAGTTTCCACATGATTATACGCATAGTTGTCCCATGCATACCTCAGTATTTTACTTGAATTAGATTTATCAGTAGTTTTCTTCTATTAGATTTCTACTCTGCTACTCAAGAAAGCATGCTCAAATGGATTCTCCTTTATGACACTCCAACATCTGGTCAAATATGTCATTTACTTTACATTTGATCCATAATTGTATTGGCAGAATTCTAAGATGGCCAGCAGGATCCCCATTTCCTGGTGTAATCTTGCATAATCCCCACAATGTGAATATGATGTATTTTAGTCCTGTGATTAGGTTATGTCATATGGCACAGCTGACTTTAAAAAAGAGAAATTATCTGCATGAGCCTGACTTTGTCACATGAGCCCTTTAAATCTAGGTACTAATTTCACATCCAAAAGAAGCAGATCAAGAAGTTAGAGGCATGCAATCCTGCTTACTTAGAAAAAAGTAAACAACTATGCTGTAAAATGCTAAAGAAGATGGATATCCTCTAGGAACTGAGAGCAATCCCCCACTCAAAGCAAGCGAGAAAACAAGGACCTGGTCTTACAAGCAGTAGAACCAAATCTGACTGAAATCCTGACTGAGTTTGGAATGGTGTTCTTCAACAGGGCCTTCAGATAAGAACCGAGTCACTCTGACACGTGACACCTTGATTTCAGCCTTGTGAGTCCCTCAGCAGAAAACTAAGTCACACTGTGCCAGACTTCTGACTTACTGACCATGAGTGAGATAATGAATGATGAGCTAATTAGCTGGTATTGTTTTAAGCATCTAAATTTGTAGTGATCTGTTACACAGCAATAGAAAACAAATACATCTATCAACTGAGTTTTAGGAATCACAAAATCCCCAAGGACAATTGGGATTTCTTTTCTTTATCATATTGAGGTAGTTTTAGAACATATCCACAAACACTTTAATACTCCTTCTACAAAATGTGGAATTTAATTCCTCTCCCCTTGAACATGTGTTAATGTCTTAACTTTTAAAGAACAGATTATGTATGGAATAGTGATGCTGTGTGACTTCTTATGCTAGGTTGAAAAAAGTAATGCCAAAAACTGAAAGCAATCAAGATGTCCTTCAGTAGAACAAAGAATAAATAAATTGTTCTAGATTTGCACTATGAAATATTATTCAGTGCAAAAGAAACAAGCCATAAATCCATACAACAGCATGGATGAATCTTAAATACATATTTCTGAGTGAAAGAAATCAATTATAAAATGACATGCTCTATGATGGCATTTATATAATATTGTGGAAAAGAGAAGATTATAGAGATGAAAAAGAGATCAATAGTTTCAAGGCTCAGAGAAGGAAGGGAGTTGTCTAGGACTAGGTGAAGAACACAAGATTTTTTTAGAGCCTAAAACTGTTCTTGTGTTTTTCACCTAGTCCTAGACAACCCCTTAGAAACTATTCTATATGATATTGTTTGACACTATCCATTTGTCAAATCCCATAGAACTTCACAGAAACTATTCTATATTATATTGTTTGACACCATCCATTTATCAAATCCCATAGACCTTCACAGCATAAAGAGTAAGCCTTAATATATGCAAATTTAAAAAATCAACCAGGCCACTATGAAAAATGTTTGGAGCTTCCTCAAAAAATTAAAAATGGAAACTTATCACTCAGCAATTCTACTTCTGGGTATTTACCTGAAGAAATCCAAAACACTTAATTCGAAAAGAAATGTGCACTGCAGCACTATTTACAATAGCCAATATATGAAAGCAACCTAAATGCTCATCAATAAACAATTGGATAAAGAAGATGTGGTACATATATACAATGGAATATTACTTGGCTATAAAAAATGAAATCTTACCATTCGCGATAACATGTATAGAACTAAAGAGTATTATGCTAAGTAAAATAAGTCAGACAGAGAAAGACAAATACCATATAATCTCATTTATATGTGGAATCTTAAGAACAAAATAAACAGAAATAAAACAGAAACAGACTCAGATACAGAAAACAAACTAATGATTGCCAGGTGAGAGGGAAGATTGAGGGACTGGGAGAAAAAGGGTGAAGGGATTAAGAAGTACAAATTGGTAGTTACAAAACAGTCGTGAAGATGTGAAGTACAGCATGGAAAACATAGTCAATAATATTGTAATAACTATGTATAGTGCCAGGTGGGTACTAGGCTAATTGGGGGGATCACTTTGTAAATTATATAAATGTCTAATCACTATGCTGTACACCAAAACTAATATAAAATAATATTGAATATCAACTCTAATTGAAAATTTTAAATTAAAAAATAAATAAAATTAAAAAAAAATTAACCAGGAAGTGGGGAAGGAATACAGACTGTGACAAAATAATCTAACTTTGTTACAAATACATAATATAACCTCACTGGAGAGGAAAGAGAAAAAGAGACGTTGACATAAATAACTTTGAAAATGACTGAAAAAATAAGACTAAAGACAAAGGAACTTGTATGTAAGCACTGTATTCTAGTTGGTGAAATTATTTTCCACTGTTAATCTGTATGCAGTTTATGTGGGGGCTATCTATACCATCTTTATAACTTTTATATAAATCTAAATTCTGACATAAAATGTTTATTGGGGAAAAAAATGATAGGATTTCTGCCTGACTCTTTCTCAGGACATGTGCCTTGGGAGCCTTGAGCTAACATGGAAGCCTAGCTATCCCAAAGCCACTGTGCTGGAAAGATCATATGGAGAAACAGGTAGAGATAGAGAAATGCCCCAGGAGACACAACTGTTTCAGCCCAGATGTTTGCCTTCCCAGTTTTTTGACATGTGAGTGAGTTTTCGAAAGATTTTGGCCCCTGCCTTTGAGCTGCCCCAATAACTAAGTAAAACAGAGATGAACTGAGCCCGGCCCAGACTGCAGATATGTGAATGAAAGAAAAGTTGCTGCTGTTTGAAGCCACTTAAGTTTGGAGGTGGTTTGTTATACAGCATTAGATACATGGAACATTCATTTTCTAAGATTTTACAATAATACATTTTAAAAAAAGATAACTTTATTGTTGCTAATTTTACTCAACATTCGTCAAGCTGTTTTAGTTTGTATACATTTATCTTAGCTCTGGAAATTTTCTCTTATTTTTTTAATATGTAATTTCTCTCCAATGTTCCTCTGTGCCCCTTCTCAGACCATGCCTCAGTTGACATGGCATGTCTTAAATGGATGCTATATAATTGTTATCTTTGCTCTCACATTTCTCATGATTGTTTTAATAGATATTTGAGGAATTTCTTTGACTTTATTTTTTTCTGACTTTTTCTTCCTTATCTTTTGTCAGAAGCATTTCAAATTTCAAATAATTATTTCTTTTTTTGTCATCCTTTGGCAAGTCATACTACTCTTTTATAAAGTACATTTACATATATGTATACACAGATAGGTATAAATCTTCCTAAGGATAAATTACCCTTTCATTTATTACATATCCTCTGTTTCTTTTCATATTACAAAATAATAGAATAAAATGATTGGCTGATACTACTCTGTTCAAAAATGGGTTTTATTAATAGGTGGCTTTTTCCAAATGGTAAAGAGAGTTAGATGTCAGTTTTTGTTCCTGGACTTCCCTAAATGCCAGAATACACTAGTTGTCTCATTTCTCTCTAGACACCAAATTTATTTAGATAACAATTGTCTTTGAATTGTTTCGTTGTATGCATGTGTTTGGGTAATAATGCCTGGCTTCTGCGTAAGGGATAGAGGAAGATGACTGCATATATAAAAGCTCAATTAGTCTTTCTCTTTCAGAGAAAGAGAAAGAATGAGAGGTGAGCTTATTTACCCCTCTGCACACCCCTTGAAATCACTTGCCTTGTTGTCAGAGGCAGCTTAGCCTCTACTTGGCTGCAGCCCTCTTGGGGTTTTATCAGTCCATCTGTTTTCCATCTTCCATTGGTGTTTCAGAAAGCTTGTTCTGGTGATATCCCACTTTTTATTATGTTTGTGATTGTAGGATTATATCATTTTGATTCATTTAATATCATTTTAATGGTTATCAAGGGACAAGAGATAAAAGTATTACTCCTAAATTAGAAGTTGAAAATTTTATTAATCACCTAGAAAAGGATATTAATAAGATACACCTCAAATGTTCATAGTATATGAAATTGAAAGAGAAAGATGAATAAAAAGCCAAATTCTAAAATCTAAAATAATTGCTAGGTATTATTATTATTATTATTATTATTATTATTATTATTACAGCTACTTTTATTATCATCACTATTATTTTAGGTACTCTGCTACAAGTTTTATATGTTTGTTTGTTCCATAAAACAATATAACTACTTTTCACCATATTCTCTGCTGTGATCCTAGTCTAAGTCACTACTTCTCACCTAGACTATTGCAAATGTCTAGTAAATACTTCCATGCTTTCTCCATAATTCAGTATCCATAAGTTATCAAAGTGATCTTTTAAAAAGAAAAAAAATAGACCATATCATTGCCTTGCCTAAAATGTTTCAATCAGCTTGTTAATTCCTTGGAATAAAACCAAACCAAAGTCTTATAATGATTTATGAGCCCTACGTAACCTGGACCATACCTATATCTTGATTTCATCCCATATTTCTCCTCTTCTCTAATCCTGATGCTCTAACCTTGTTACCTTTTACTCTGAAAATGCATATTCTACTTTCTGAGAATTGTTGTATAGAGGTTAGATGAGAAAAATATAAATATATTTTCTAAAATATTAAAATATTAAACATTTATCAGTTACTAGTAATTGCATGCCTAGCTTTGAAGGATTTTTCCGGTGTGTGTGTGTGTGTGTGTGTGTGTGTGTGTGTGTGTTTGTGAGTATGTCTTGGCAGATTGGTTTTTAGCAAGTTTATCATCATATTTAAATTATCCATGTCTACATTTTCCTAAGAGCTGATATTCATTGCACTTGTGGCTTATCAAGGAGATAACAGAGATTCAATAAATTAACCAGGTCATAAGACAGCCTAGATTGCCTCCTGGTTTACTCTCTGCATCAGTTTAGCTGGTAATTTTCTGAAGAATATTTTCAAGATATCAAGAGAATAACAACTTCTTTTTATAAAAGAGAAAATTTATCAGCTGTTAGTTCAACAATTAAAAGGACAGGAAGGATAAGAAGGTTAAGGTTGAAGAGGCACAATTAGGCAGATTTAAGAACGTGCCAACATAGATGCATCCTTCTGAGGAGATATAGAAGAAACTGAAGGAATATAAATGAGTTCAAAGTTCTTGATTTTAGTTTCTTCATTACTCCAACATTTCTCTATTGGGGGAATTTACCAGTTAAACATTTCTGTCCTTTTACTTGATTTGTGCAAAATCCCAAGAAAAGAGTACCTCTTTGGATTTCATTAGGCCATTATATAGTTATCCCTAAGGAGGTGGGTGAAAGTACCTTTGGACCCCACTTCATCTGGTTTATATATATTTCACACTCAGTACCTTCTACATTTGAACTTTCATTTCAGTGCTTTCTAGTTAAATCCAGGGAACAGAATCATTTAGTGGGACCATAATTGTGGCTGCAGGCCATGCACTGGCATTACAAAACTACATTTCCCCATTTTTATCTAACTAGGTTGATACAAAGAATTGGTTTTGATGATCAGAATCAGTGACTATTTTGAATGTTTTATAGTTACTTGCTTAGAAATGGTGTATTCTTCACTTAACAACTAGGCAAATGATGATAATTGGTATTTCAGTCTATGTCCAGCCAGGAATGTGGAAACCATTTAAAACGGAGACTATTTAATGTAGCAAATTGATGTTAAACACAGAAAGTTGATAAGGCAACACAGATTAACAATAACAAGAAGCTCTATACTCATTTCTACAGTCTGGAAGAAGGAAGAAGAGAGGAGGAGATTTTACTGAAGTCCAAGACTTGGTGTTACTCAATGAAAGTTGGAATAATGATCACCATTTTTTTTTCCTAATAGAAGCTGGAGCCATAGAGAAAATATAACTGTTGGAGATGCTGCTTGAGGAAGGAAGTTAGAGGAAGAAATACCCTAGCTTTTCCTTTTCTGCCATACTCCAATCTCCTGCCGGAACCTTCTGTTGGGCCAACACAAGAAAAAAAACAAAAACAAAACAAAAAAACAAACAAAAAAACAGCTAAATCAGGAGGCTGGGAAACAGTTTATAAGATTTAGACCTCTGTGATACAGAGCTTAGCAGAGGAAGGCAGGA
Source organism: Pteropus alecto (assembly GCF_000325575.1). Classification (NCBI taxonomy): domain Eukaryota; kingdom Metazoa; phylum Chordata; class Mammalia; order Chiroptera; family Pteropodidae; genus Pteropus; species Pteropus alecto. Next base: position 7,625,392 of record NW_006494612.1, on the reverse strand, counting down.
AATAAATCTGAGAGCAAGCAAGCTCAGGAGTGGCACAAATAATTTTTTATTTGGATACAGCAATCAAATGTATTCACTCAAAATTTAATTATATATCCATAATGAAGTGGTCAGTTTCATAATTTATTTTTATTTATTTAATAATTTTATTTGTTAAAAGTGAACCTAAATTGAAATCTTAGTAGGAAAATATAACATTTAGTTTTATCTCAGGGAAGAATATCCAAAACAAGCAAAACGGTTGTGTGCATTCATCTTTATACGGACCTTTAGGATAATATATTTATCTCATCTAACTTTAAATCAGGTGTTAAAATGCTCATATCTATAGAACTCCTGCCATAGAAGCAAGCTTTGTTTTTGCCAGTTGGTAACCTCTCTGTTCATCCAAGGACACCATCTTGAAATGTACATTCTTTGCATAGAGAGCGCTTGTATAGAGCAACATAAATTAATCCCAACTTTATGGAAAACTTTATGGCATACATTCACAAGCATGACATCTTCATATCTGAGAACAAAACAAACAAACTTGGATTTTGCTAAACTGAAACAAACCATTATGCTCACTAGAGAAAAATTAAAAAGAAAATTCCTTTTAGATATTCAGTATATATTGCTGCTTAATCTCAAAGCCTTTTTTTTTTAATGAAAATATATGAATGTTTTGCCTCTTTTATTTTGTGAATTCTTAAAGAGTCTACAAGACAAAAAAATTATTTTTTTGTTTGGTTATGGGAATTTTAAGTTCAATGTCTTATAATGCAAGGACTGTGACTAATTTTCCCATCCAATATCATTTATATTTGTAAAACACAGAAAGCCTTAAACAAGTATGGGAAATCTTAGCGTTGATAAGTCAATATTGAAGATGTACCTTGGTGCAGGAAGACTTGCCTCACATTGCATATCATATACTTGCTGACTTCTTCCAAGAGATTTCCTGTTGTTCAGGGCTCTTTTACTTTGTAGAGTCCAATTCTCTGGACCAGAAGCCTTACAATGGGCATTCTGGGTCGTTTTATTTGGCTGATATAATCTGTTGAATTGGAATGTTTTAAATGAGGTGGAAACATTTTAGTTATTCACAGCTCCTACCATTACTATATTTTCACATCTTGCCTGTATGACTTCTTCCTGTATCTGAAGACATTTACATTTATAATTCCTAAATTAGAAATTTTCTTGTCATCCTCTGCATCAATAAAATGATTAATTTTTTATTTATCAATTTATAATTGGATAACTCCTACTTACATGTCTGGCTATCATGGAGAAAAGGAAACTTTAAATTTTATCATGAAAAATAGCAAACCTTATTACCCAGAAAATAAATCCTATTAATCAGTACTCATTTTATAATTGTCAAGCATTCAGTTGATAAGGTTAAGCAGCATGCTAGTGATGTTATAGAGTGTAATCCCAAGGTCAAGTCATTTTCTTTATAAATAAAACTTTCTTGATAACTGCTATATGAGATGGTTTTAAAATTAATTGGATATTGGTATATAAATCTTCAAAGTCAATAGTCTATTAGCCACGGAGACAGGTGGAATGGGAGTTGACTATTCTAGTTCAACAAAATGATGGTTAGTTGCTTCAAGAAAGTAGAATGAAAATGAGTCCTGAGTTTATCCAGTCTCTATGTAGATGAATGCAATGAAAAGGCCAAGAAAAAAAAACAGTTTAGGATTTTGGCAAGGGTGTAATTGAAATGATAAATCGTGGATTCTAGATGATTATGAGTGAAGTTAAAGCAAAGCTTAGTTGGTTGAGAAAGTAGAATCATATGAGTAAAAATATGGATGGATGAGAGGATGGATGATGGATGGATGAATAGATGGATGGATGGATAGAGTAATTAATCATCTAGAACAAAAACAGACATTTGGTAATCGATATTATTTGTGTTATAAAAAAAAAATTCTGTACCAGAAGTTTGACATAAATTTAAGAATATTCTATCTTTTTGACTGTCAAGAATTTCTTTCTCTGACGTCTCATATATTCAATATAAATCTGTGGCCAATAATATTTTCATCACTTCCTATAGAAAAGCCCTTGGGAATTATATTGAACACCTTAGCATACAATATGGTGTTTTCATAATGAGATTTTATGTCAGATCATCACCTGCTTCTAGTCAGTTTTAAATGGGAACACTTCCTAGATATGCTGTACATAGCGCAATAAAAATAATACAAACACATTGAAAGTGGACAGAAAACTGACATGGATGAAATCTAAATAGGTTGATTTTTTTAATGGTACCATCCACACCATTTATGTGTTACAATGTCTATTCACTTATAATTTGCTAGATTCTATGGTATAGTGGGAATAGAAATCTTAATAGATTTTCTCTGCTTTTTGGAAGCATAAAGTTCAATAGAGGTGTCAGATGTGCAAGCAGTGTGATAATATAAGTATAAACAGAGTCCACTGCACAAAATGGGAAAATCTGACTAGCTACTGAAATGGAGAAGGTTCATAAAGTAGGTAATATTTGTGCTGAGTCTTGATGGATAAGTCATCGAAGGAGAATGTGAAAGATATGAATGTTGATCAGAAAACATTCACCTCTCTACCTTTTGAGTGGAGCATATTTCTCAACCACATTGATATTGGGCTTGACCATATGTATTGCTTTAGCCAAAGGAAGTTAGAGGTCATGATTCAAGCAGAGTCCTTAAATGTGCTAGTGTGATCTAGTGTGACTATTTGTATTCAGTATTCTGCCAGAAAGATAACATACTCAGGATAGTTGCTGGTCCAAGGAGAATAAGAAAACATATGAGTCTGACCCAATTCCAACCTGCAGCCTATAGCCAAACCTTGTAGATATCAGCTGAGCCTAGCCTGAAACAGAGCTGCCCTACACAATGCCTAAGAGAAAAGCAAAAATGTGTGTTGCTGTAAGCCACTGCCCTGGATTTTGAGGTATTTTGCTATACCTTATTATTGCCAAATAACTAAATAATGCAGAGGGAAAGGCTTACCTGGCAGAAGAAATACCATGTGAAAGAACATGGCTATTATTTTTCTGTAATTAGACAATGGGTGACTATAAGGAAAAGATAGGAGCTGAGTTAGACCAAATCCCATAGGCGATGGGATGTCATCAAAGTAGTTTTCACAGAGGGAATGACAATCATATTCCACAAAGTTAATCCTGCAGCTTTATCTGTGAGGATATCCATCAGCAAACTCACTCATTCAGCAGATATTAGTGAGCACCAACTACGTGCCAGACATTTGGGACATATTAGTTAATGAAAATAAGATCTTGGTTCTTACATCTTAGAGGAAGGAAATCGATTAAAAAAAAAAAAAACCAATAAGCATAATAAGTAATGTGTGCGGTATATTAGAAAATGATAAGTGCTATGAAAAAAATAAGTAAAAGCAGAGCATGAAAGAAAAGCCTGCAATTTTTAAACTTTTAGAGGGGCTAGGTCTCATTGAGAAGGTTACATCATCTTGGAATCTGCAGTAATCAAGGATTCTTCAAGGTTGGCAGTTATCATGTTTCTATAAACATATAGCCAAAAATTCCATGTAAAATACTCTATAATTAAGGGTATAAATGGTTCCTTATAAAAAGCTATGATTCATACAACTTGTAAAGCTTCAGATAGAAGTTATAGAACGTCATGATTCCCATAATAACAGCAAATATGTCTTCTATGTACATCGTTCTATTCTATGATAAAGTGGTTCATGAATAGGCAGTAACTGCTGCTGCTGGGCCACCTGGCATCTTATGACTAAACATATTTTCAGAACTATGATTCAAGTCTCCACTGGTGAGAAATGATGTTTGATGCTTGTTGAGGCATACAGCAGAACTTTGGCAATCAACCTTGACTTGGCATTCTGGAACATACCTTTATGGTGGAGAATTCAAACACTGTACCAGGCCCTTCTCTGGAAAAGAGTTGAACTGCTCAGTTACGGCTTAAAGTTACATTTTATGTTATGGAAGATAACATAAAGTTATTTGAATAGTGTAAAAAACAGTTTTGAAGTCCTTCACTGTATAGTCAATATGACATAGATCACAAGTATCTCAGTATTTTCTTTCAAGTGAAACCATACTGACAGCAGCTATACAAAATAGATACTGCAGTGTAATGTGCTACACAATTTTGTTTCCTAGTTTGCTCTCTGAAGTAGCATAGATTTGTGGAAATCTTTCTGCAAGGCAAATTCTTGGTAGTTCACCTTTCCATCTCTCTCTTCCTCCCCCTTCATATGCTACTCTATCAAGTCTGTCTCTCCAGTGTTGTTTCTCTTTGTCTGCTCAGACATAGGCTAGTACACAACTGCTCTCATTTCAGAAACTTCCCAGCTCTCCTCACAACGTACATTCTTGTGCTCCTACCATCCATGCTCCACACTGCATCCTGAGTGATCTTCAAAAAATGCAGAACAGTCACTGGCCTGCTTAAATCTCTTCATTAGCTTCTCACTGTTGTTTTATTTTTCTTTTTCCATCTTCTATTCATAATAAAAACTTACTTTTTCTTTCTAGATTTAGATGTTGCTCATTCTATTTGCAGTCTTTTAAAAGTTGCTCTTGAATTTTGAGACTATGCATCTAACGAAGTCAATCTTTCAGATGTGAGTTAAAATGGCACTTTTTCAAGGAATATCTTCTCCTGACAAGACCTTATAGCATCCTGTTTTATTATTTCATAGAACTGACTACAATTACACATAAAATTGATTATGAAATTATTTTATTACATGTCTTTGTCATTCTTTCCACCTCCACCCTACCGCAATAAAGGCCATAAGCTCCGAACGGAGATCACATCTATCAAGTTCCCACTGAATCTTTGGTGCCATTCATAGTACTCAGCATTTAACAGACATTTCTTGAATGAGTAAATGGATAAATGAATGAATTAATTAATTAATTGATCAATCAATCAAGATACCATTTATATGTTATATTTAACCACTGAAAGCATAAAACGTAAGAAAAAACCTGGCAGAGATTTTTTTATTATGTAAAGCAGAAGCGTATAGAGATAATATCTTCCGCATACTGCAAAAGTTATAGTATTTGATCCGAACTGCGAGTAATACCTTCCTGAGGAAACAAGAGTGAGAGAGAGAGAGAGAGAGAGAGAGAGAGAGAGCTGCTTCAGCTTTCTATCAAGTAACTGGCATTTGTTTCACTAGAAAAGAGAAGAAAAAAAACCCATAAATTTTATCTATGGCACTGGTCCTTCCTAGAAAGAAATCTTGTTCTCTGTTTTCTGGGTAAAAAATACTTAGTTCCCCATGATACATTTCTTCAAGCATTATGAGAAGGGAGCAAATTTTCACTTAGCAAAGACAAGTTCTGTATTTGTAATGCTATAAGACATATATTAAGGACAGCCCCCCAAATAATTCAGACATACAAAATCCAGCCCTGTCATATGCATGACACTCTTCCTGGTCACAATCATGAGTCTGAGTATTGGGAAATTTCCCACTTCCTTCATGTGGAAGATCACTCTCTGTCCTAGCAGGCAGTCCTCTAGTTTCCTTCTTCTTCTCACTCTCTCCAGGTCTTCCTGAGAGATGGGTATTGTACACAATTTAAGGCCTGAGATCTAGGCATCAGCAACCTTCCTCTCCATACTCCTATGGCTCTCTAGTTTCCCAAATTTGACCCAACAGCAGCATTCCTCAGCTTTGACTTAGGGATTGTTCCACATATAAAATGGAGATTATCTGAAAAGGAATCCATTTAGAAAAGTTGTTGTAAAGATTGTATTTGACATACAGAGTCTAGAGCAATGTCGTATATATAAAAGGTACATGAACAAATAAATGTATTATTTGAAACTACTTGTTTAAGTTAGTTATAATTTTTATGTTCCATTTTAAACCGAGTATTTGGATATCATGATTCTTAAAGTAGAATATTCTTTTTATAAATGGTTGTTGATACATGTCCTCAATAACCATATTGGCTGATGCTATATGAGTAAAGTCTTCTAAGGATACCAAACATCCTCCTTCTTAAAAGAAGGCTTCTGTGAAAATTAATCAAAATGGCATTCTCAACTATTTCTTATACTTATCCTATTTTTCTATATTCTTCATGAACCTGTTGGAAATACTGAATGAAAAAAATTCTATGGCAATCTCCATAATTGTTCTGCCACTTTTGTACTATATAATCATTCTGTATACTCAGCAGTTCAGATAGTCAAGGATAATTGTAGGGTATACTGTAGAAATAAATCACTTTTTTAAGAAAAGGAATTGAAAGAGAGTCATCACTTTAATCCTGTAACTTGAGATTTATAAATTATGAAATCTCCACTTGATGTGCATAATTGATATCACTAGGACATACTAAAATAAAGTAATATTTTAGTTAAACTTTTTTAACATAAGGTTTAAATTCTTTTGATTATTATGTTAATGAAAATAGAAAAGCCTAATTCTTGTTTTGGGTGCTACCAAGTAGACAATTCTGCGTGTTCACACATTGCAGTAAGCTGTTCAACAGTTTCATTCTAATTTTAACAAAGACCTAAGTTGAAAACTTGAAGCAGTTTATCTCATAATATATATTCTTTTATCAAACAAAGGCTTTGTTTTATGGGTTCATGTTATCTTTGTTCAAGGTCCATCAAGAGAAATAGTCTTATTTTTCATAAAATAGCCAGGCTACATGAAACTCTCCATAAACTTCCTGCTCTCTTGTCTGAGGAGAAAGATTATTTTGCCATTTCCTCTGGCTGATCTATAATTTGGTTGGTTTTATAGTGAAACAGCCTAAGCAATGGCACTCTCTCAGGAGCTGACTGAGCTAGCCCTGCCTGGGACAGGAAGTCATAGTCTAGATCTAGAGGGAACTGAAAGGAGACAAGCAGTGTGTTGACTCCCAGATCAACCAATGAATGTCAACTAAAGTAAGATGACTCTATTTAACACATTTTGCTTTTCACCACAGCATCATAGGCCTTATTTCAAACACACAGCATAAGATGAGGTAGAGGCCATTTTGTGATCTTTGTAGTTCCTTAATTGCTTTCACAGGTTAAAGATTCTGAAAGTGAAGGAGAACAAGGGAAAATATCGAGTTTTAACAGTCTGTTGGCCTGGCTGTGGTGGTATCTTTTCTACGCCTCTTTCTGTCCAAATAAGCAAATCCCTGTAACTTATTGTAAAATGTGAAAGCCAGACTGTCTGTCTATGAGATTTTTATCACAAGGCTCAAAGGCAGAATTGAGTAGTGGTCAAGAGAAAAATTTCTTAAATCAGAGAATCTGAATTCAAATTCCAGTTCTACCTTTTAATAGCTACATGACCAACAAGTTCCTCACTTCCTTTGTCCTTGAGGTTTGTTCTTTTGCCAAAAAAATGAGGGATAAAATTAGAGTACTTAACACATAAGATTGTTTTGAGACTTAAATTAGCTAATGTATTTTAAATGCTTAGTTTAATAAGTGATACTCAATAAATACCATTTATTATAATATTAAATTAAATTAAATTATAATAATTAATTAAAATACTCCAAAATTGACTTAATGGAATATATATTTGAATGTCCATATTAAAAACACAGAATCTAGGTTTCTAAATTCATACTAGATGACTTATGAGAAGATATAAGTATCTTGGAATGCTCGGCATCAAGCCATGAGCCTGAGGACACCCAATTACCAGCCTCTTTTTGAGCTGAAATTCCTAAAAGTATCCCTTATCTCTCCTTTTTTCCATGTTCACAGGAAAAAAAAAAATGTGCTTTTGACCAAGTAATAGAAAGTCCCACACTGCTCCTGTGGTGAGGGTCCTGTGAAATGCGAATTAAGTGATTTGCCCAAAATGGTGTTGCCAGATAAAATATGACACCTAGTTAAATTTGAATTTCAGACAAATGATGAATATTTTTAATATAAGTATATCCTGTGAAATATTTGAAATATATTTATACTGAAAAAATTCATAGTTTATCTGAAGTTCAAAATAAACTGAGTGTTCTATATTTTATTTGCTAAATCTAGCAAACCTAACCCAAGAATTAGTTTCTTCTGTCTAGCATGAAGACAAAACACAAGAAGAACATTCTGCTTCCAGGTTAGGAGTCATTTAAAATAGTAAATTACAGAAATAATATTTTTAACAAGATGATAAGATATAAAAATAGTTATATATTTTGGGAATAAGTGTTGCAAGTTATAATTATTGATTGGTTATTAGATTTATAAAACTCACCAAATAAAAGTATTAATTTATTCATTCCTAATCTAACATATAGTGTTTCAAAGCACAAAATCTGGACTAAAAAATCTACTTTCTATTTTCCAAAAGTCATAAATAGTTACATTAAACATTATTTATGTTCATTATTATTATTTAAAAGACACGACATGTTTAAGAGCACATAGAATTGTGGGAAAAAATTACTTCTAAGAGGTTAAATGGTAGTATCAATCAATGCTCTTAAGTATTAAGCAGTTCGAGAATGATATCATTAGTCTAACATGGTGTTTACTTCAAAGATGATATCGAATATGTTATTTAGATTACTATGCCTAATACATCTATCAAAAAATAAGCACTATTATCTAATTCGTATAATTTTTAATACCTTTTAGATTTACCACCACCTCCTTCATATAGATCTCTATAACTTCCTTTTTCATAATAGTCCACTCTTCTCTCATATTCTGTCTTCCCATCATAACTTCCCTTTTTCTGGAAACTCTCTCTTCTACCCCAATCTTCATCATTTCTTTTTTCCATTCTCCATTCCCATCCTTTACCCACCTCCCCAACTTCCTTCACTCCACCTCCTCATCTACCATCACCATCAGCACCACCATCACCACAAACACATACATCACTCATTTCACTGCCTAGCTGTTTCTTTTGGCAAGGGAGCATTCCAGAGAGTAGTGGTTCAGTTGCATTTGTTCATTCTTCCCTTATTAAGCACCTTGATAATGTTACTTGTGTCTTCTCTTGGCTGATTCCACTACTGTTCTGATAATCTTGGATAAATCTTTGCAAGCAACAAGTAGATGTGCCAACGTCACAGTTATCATACATGAAAAGACATAATACTTAGGCTGGTAAATTCTTGCTATACCATCATCTTTTTCGGTTGAACCAAATTCACATATATTCTGCAGAACTGTTTGATTTAAACATGCATATACATTTTTAACCTCATTCAATGGCATATTTAAGATGCAACCAACTGCTATTTCCTATGTCACATTATTATATTTATCATATTCTCATTTGAAAAGATTTTCTGTTAAAAATTCCCAACCTTAGCACAGAAAAAAGTTTCTGGATTAAAATACTAAAAGCACAGATTGAAATCTCCTAGTCCACCTCAACATAATTAAGACTAAGTTAAATACACACACACACACAAAGACAAATATGACTTATCATCTATATGATGATTTCTTGAGAGTTAGATCAAAATATAGATAATTTACTACTATAGTGGTCATATGAATATTTTGTGACTATGCTGGTCAAAATATTTTCCCAGAAATTATTTGAAAAATAAAACATTTATAAGGAAGTTTTACTCTAACTCCTACTTTAATGTTAGAGTTTCTTAACCATGTTGTTTTGCTTGAATCATCAGTAGCTAACTGTAGAAAGAAAACAAGATAATGAGCCAACATCAAATTTATTTTTTAAAAACTCTATCAAATGCTGCCTAAGGAAAACAAATTTTCCACTTAGTTCTAGTATTAAAAAAAAAGCTTATGAGGGGAACGCTAATTGTAGGATTGCCTTCGATTCACTATGTATATTATACTTATTAAGCAACTAGTATGTCTTGGACTCTTGGAATAGAAAACACAGAAATGAATAAGACATGGTTCCTGATCATGAAGAACTTCTATTCTAGCTATTTGGCTATATAAACCTACATATATAGTGATAATGAAAGTTTAGGGCTTTTAGAGACTTACAACCAAAGTAGCACAGTGGAGAGAGACTTTCCATTTAGCATGCTCAAAGATTTTTTGGAAGGGGTATAAATAGTGAAGATGAAGAAAACGGAAGCATGTTAAATTGAAAAATTTGCCCTACAAATAATGTTCCTCTTTGTTATTCTCATCAAAACCATTGATTTCACAATATTGCTTTGCAAAAACACAAAATATTAACAGCAAAATTCTACACATACTCAACTTCTGACATGAGTTCACATATTCAGAGGATGAATTTTTATTATGTGTAAAATTATGAGGAATTATAACAACTTCAAAAGTTCCCAGTAGCATAAATAAGCTGGTTGATCATAGACAAGCCTAAGGGACACAATCCTCATGATTGTTGTGTGTTTGCTATTTGAATTTGAGTAAAGTAGGGCAAAGTTGGTCAACTTAGACATACGTTGTTTTATTCCACATGGCCCCAGAGGGTGTAATTAAGACCAGTGATAAGAAGATACAGGGTAAGATATTTTGCCTATTATGAGGAACCACTTCCTGACAATTCAGAGTGTCAAGAAATAAAAGGGACTCCTATAAGATGCAGTCAAATCCCAACTCAGCCACCATTTGCAGCAATATTGTAGAAGAGAATTACATGTGAATAAGCTAAAAGGCTTGATTTGAATACTCCATGAAGTTCCTTCTGATTCTGAAGTTTTGGAATTCTTTAAAATTAAACCCAGATAGAATGAGGTGATGTGGAAAGAGAAACAGTTTATGAGGGAAGAAGATATGACATGATGAAAGAAGTGGCCTGACTTTATAATTCTTCTCTTTAAGGATCTCTTTGCCAATTTCAAAACTCTTTTTCTAAGAATTTAATAGCAATTCAATAATATTAAAATATATAACATATACCCTTTGAGAGCAGAATAAAATTTTAATAATAAGCACATCATAAGAGCATAATAGTATATTTGAATATTAGTGAGTATGGAAGGAGAAAATTGTAATCAGATAATGGTAGAAAACGTGGAGCAATCTAATTCTAACCATTACTAATTACCTATCGTAGTGTATTTTTGTTGTGAAAAATAAACACCCATCTGACATTACTAATTTATTTTAAGAATGATTTCTCTTATGGAAACATGTACAGATGTTTAACTTGGATTTTTATTATCTATTGGCACAGCTTTTATAATTAATTTCAAAGAAATATTTTTTTCCTCATTTATTTTGAAAGAATAATTATTAAGAATTGGTCTCTGGGAATATTGTGTTTGAGGAGGTCATTGCTTTTGTTCTCCTTTAAGTAAATATTAGTTTTAAAATTAAGGGAGAAGTGATAAAAAGGAGATTCAATGACTTTTAGTGATTAGAAGAAAGAAAAAATCTAGCTCGTTTTAAAGCTAGTATCTTTATGTAGAAAGAAAAGAAGTCATTATGCTTTTGCATTTTGTACAATGAATATATCCAAGCCCAGGTGTAAAATTGGGCAAATACAAAATGAAATAAATTTGATTCAACATTTAATTGACTATGACATCATGGGTATATTATGGCTCTTTTCACAACTGCTAATAAAGTAACTTTGCCAGCACAGGAAAGGAGAGTGCCAGATAAATGACATCAAGAACCTAGAATTGTATAAATTTGGCACATTTTTAATCTTTCTAACTACAGATAAGTTAAAATGTCATTCTTTCTTCGTGAATGTTAAAATCACACAAAAACATTTATTAATTATGGACCATAGAGTATATTGGGTTTTATTTCACCTAATGTAATTTTTTGTCTGATAATACAAGTTAATTTTAATAAAAAGAATATTGATAATAATGATTTAAGATATATGTTGCACATTAATTTATTCATTGACTCAATTAATGTGTGTTATATATATTAAATTATTAGATAACTCTGTAGATAATTCTGACAGGCACCAAGGTTTGGAAATCCCTGGCCTATAAAAAATAACACTACTTATACCAGCTAATTTTACTTAGTATTGAAACAGAATAAACAGAAATAGAGGTGTCTCTAATATCTTTCTGTTCTCTCCCATTTCTTCTGCCATGATGCTACATCTGACCTTCATTGGCACTTGCTCTGTCATAGGAGCCTCCTAAATGGTTTTCTTTTCTCCATTCTCTCTATTTGGTTATTAAAATACCCAGGTTACTAATGCCTCAGTCCTTCTAAATTGACTCCACAGATGATCTCATCCAGTCTAGTAATTTCAGTCATCTCCTTTACAAATTTACCTCACACATTTTATGTGTAGCCCAAGTCTCTTTCTTGAGCTTCATACTGATATATTTCAGTTTAATGTACATCTCTCAAATGATACAAAGATATCCAAAAACGTAGCTTGTTTAAAACTACGTACATTATTTCCCCTATCCACCTAATGTCTGGCCAACCTGGTCATCTTCTATCGTATCAAATTTTATCTTGACCACAGTTTTAATTCCTGGACTGCTCCTCTAGTGACTCCATAAACTGAGTCCATGGATCTTTCTATGTTTTTATTTATTGAACCCTTTAAAAAAATCTTCTGTTTCACAAAAATCTGCCTACTCTCCTTTCTCAAAACATTCTGTGTCTGCCTGCCAGGCCAACATTCTGAATGTTAGTGCCTTAGTCCGAACAGTCCTCCTCTCATAGTCAACATTCTTGCTGGTCTTGATAGCTATTCCCATGAAACACTCTCTAAGCACATCCCCAAAAAATAACTTTTCCATCTCTGTATCTCATATTCTTCATAATAATTTACAATATTCCATCTTTAATTACATTTCATTGTAAACATGACTTACATAGTTAAGGATAGAAATGAGATTTCTTTTCGAAAACCTGACATATCCTGCAACAGTCCCAGGAACATAGAAAACTCAAGATAAATAGTTATGAAAGAAATTAATCATTTCACTCTGCAGCTTTATCTTGCTCTTAAAGGCAATTTATTCTCCCATTGTTCAATGGTTTTCTGGGTATTTGTTTTTTTATGTAAAAAACAATGCATGCATATTTTATAGAAATTGAAAATATTGAAAAACATAAGGAAGGAAATTTAAATTGCCTATTTTACTATCACTCCTGGGCAAATATCTCCGATATTTTGCGCATTTTCTTCTAAATTATCTTCCTATGCCTATATGTTGATATTTTGTATAGTTGTACAAAACATAGATGTTTTTATGATATACTTTTTAGTTTTTTTGGTATATCCTATACCAAAATTTTTAAAGCAGCCGACCTAACACAACTTTATTAATCATAAGTATAGATATTATAAAAACTTTCTGCTGGTTTTAAAATATTTATTATTAAACACCTTAAATACTCTAGAAATATTATACAGTAAGTACAAATAAGAGTTCCAAGATGAAATGAACTAAGACAATTTTGATTATAGCCTTATAATTCTATAGGTATATAATTCAAGCTTATACCCTGAAGGGTTTGGGAAATTTATACTTATGTTTCCAAGAATACAAAATAAAAAATAATAGTTGTGAAATAAGCATGTTCTTTCATTCATTAATTTAAAAAAATATTACAAAACACTCAGCACTATATTAATTATACCATGAACAAGATTTACCAGGTGACTGTGCTTTTAAAGAACTTACATTCTAATTGAGGAAACAGACCATATATAGTTAAACAAATAATTAAAACCCATACCATTTGTAATAAGTGCCAAGAAGGAAATAAAAAGGATGCTGTCTAAAGAACTAGAGAGACCTACTTTAAAAAAGGTAATCAGGGAAAAGACCAGCTACAAGAAGAGCAGGGGAACTGTACTGACAGATGAATAGAAAGTTCACAGTGCTGACAACAGATATGGTGTGCATTCTGCATTCTCTAGGAAAGGACAGATGGCCAGTCAGTGCTGCTAAAGTTGGCAATAAAGGGAAGAGTAGTATGAGAGGAATTTGGTGACATAGGCAGGACTTGGATCATAATGGGTCATTTTTTGATCTTATCTCTTGTGTAGAAGTACAATAAATTGGATTTATAGTGCACCTAAATATAAATACTACTTAGACTTGGCAATTTTTTCTATCTTGTCTTCATCTGCTTATTTATATATGGACATATATAAGGACAATAGTTACTATCCACAAGTCTGATGACAAATAAGTATCTTTTCTAATTCAGTCATTTACATAGCTTATTATAAATTTTTTTTAACTTTGGGTAAAATGTATTTATTGCAATGGTGCACACAGAAATGATTGAATTTAAATTGCTATTATTACAAAGGCAAGGATGTGAAGTTCAAATATATTGGAGTAAATTAATATCCAATATCAGTTACTGCTGATTTGTATTTTATCTTCTTTAAGTAAAAATAATTGAAATAGGAATCCATGGAAATGGAAAATAAGTCTGAATTCCACTGCAATAAATTGCTTTGTTAATTGTTTATGCCATTAACATCTCATATCACATAGATGGTCCTAAAATGTATGAATTATTCACAGTTGATTTTTAATCTGTAGGCCATTTCTCACCACTCGGACACTTCTTGGCTGCTTTCTGTTCCATTATATTTTAGCTGAATTATGAACCTGCCTGAAACTTAGTAAACGTGGCCAAAATGTACTTTACTCTAAAGTAGATGCCCAGTGTTCACATGATATATTCTGCACTACTTCCCTCCATCTTAATGCCCTTTTCAACCTGCATTTTCACCTACTTTTTTTCACAAATTTCTCATTTGTTCAGCACATCCAGATTCATGACTTGATATTCTGGTTCTGGCTACTGATTTTCTGGTGTTTGGGTACGAAAGGCTCTGAGGTAGAGTGGCCCAGGAATTATTTTATTTTCTTTTTTGAATTTTTTCACCAAAGTCATGTGGTTTAGTAGGGGTGGAGCCTAGCAGGCTGTGATGGGTAGAAGTAGGGGTGGAATACACATCACCTTCCTCAAGGATGGCAGCCATGAGGATGAGAGAAATTTCCATGATGCCTGAGCTAAGGAAGTTCTCATCTGCACACAGTCTCTGACTTAGCAGCTGGGAGACAAGGCCACGTGGTCCAAAGGCTGAGCAATATGCCAGCTGAGTGTACCTCCTGCTCTGCAGGTGACTGTAGCCTCATTAGCTCAATCTTCTCAGTGACCAGGTTCTAGAGCTTGAGCTTCTATGGATTATAGTTCTCTGTACCTTCATGGACCTCCACATTGACCTTTTGCCTCTTAACACCTAGAACTCCATAGCATTAGCTCTAGAATTACCTTCCTGTGAATATACAAAGAAGCTAAGCATAAATCTTTTCTTCCAGGTCAGTATTTATTGAAGATTGATATCAAAAGCACATGTTTTTAAAAGCAGATTAGATTTGGGGGCTCAACTTAGACCTACTGAATCAAAGTTTCTTGTCTGTAAACTGAAATTGGCTTTCTTAACAATGTCCCTGCTAGTATTAATTTTACTAAGATTTGATAACTCAAATTGTTTAGAGTTCATTTGTTTATATGCATTTGTATCTGATATCTGCCTTTTTCTATATAAGATATTAGATGACTAAATTCCCTAAAAATAAAGCAAAATAAAAAGATGTGAGCAAAAAAAAAAAAAACATTAATATATGGATGACTATGGAAAATACAGAAAAATGTTTAGTCAGTTTCTTTTAATTTTTCTAATACGTTGGTACTTGAGAGATAAGAAAATTTACTTTAAACTAGATATATTTTTCAAGAATAAAGTATTTAAACTGGAACTCAAAAGATTCGCATTTCTGAGTGAGCAAGAGCAAGAAAGGGAGACATTATGATTCCAGAATCTCAAAAGCCTACAGATATATGGAAATAAAGTAAAATTTAGATAAATATCCAGGTAGCAAAGGTAAAAGTCAACTGCTAAAATTATTTGGAATCTGGAAATGAAAGACCACTTTGTAAGTAATTCAGAATAGCCATAATTTCTAGGGAAGTCTTGAAAATGCATCAAAAAATAGCCCAAGTTATTTTATACCTCAAAAGTGAAGCAATAGAAACCCAAGAAATATACCTGCTTTCTAAATAATTCTTTACCTGTGGGAAAAATAGAGAATATAGTAGACTGGATGGTGCAAAGTTGCTTATTCTAAGAGGTAGAGTAACTTTCCAGAGGAAGTAGCCTTAGATAAGCAATTTTAAAGAAGAAAAGGCCTGCCTCACTTATCTGTGAAAGAGTTGCAGGAAAGTGTGTGCTTTGAAAGACTGAGCAATCATCCACCATGAATCTCACAAAAAAAAAAGAAAAAGATTTGCATTGAGGCTCCAATTAGTTGAATATATAAAATGAAAAATGTAAAACACTATTTTTATTTTTTTAAAAAATCACACATTTCCCTGTACTCTAATTCACAATGTCATTCCCTTCTCAGCAGCCACATTTGATATAATATTTTGATATAATGTACAAATAGCCAGAGAGTTATGGCAACACTGGAATTGGATAAGTCAACCTATTTGAGACAGAATGGATTCAAAGAACCCATCTGGCCAAAGGTCTAAAAACTGAGGCCCTCTGTCAAAGACCAGAGACTGAGTTCAAGGGTCATGCTCTCAAATGAGAAGCTCTGAGCCCTAAACCTTATCTCCTGCTTTGTGGATGTGCAATCTTGAGCAGGTCATTGAGACTCTATATTAATTTCTTCATCTCGAAATAATACCTACAGAATAAAGTTGATTAAATCATTAAACACATGTGTACGTACCAAAAATACTGTTGATTGCATGAGACCTAACATAATTAATATGCTATTAAAATTATATTTAATATGTCAAAGCAATTCTTGATTTTCAAATGGCTGCCAAGTACTACAGAATTAAAAAATATATATATTCTCTTGTGTATCACTCATTTATGTTTTGGAGCAAGCAATCCAAGATATCTGATGCTTGAAACTTTATGTTCAAACTCTCTATTATACAGGACACAACATTCTTCTTTAACAAAATATACAGGCTAAAAGGCATACTACATACTTTTTATCTCTTCTATTGATTGTAGTTGTAAGTAGAAAAATTGAATTATTCTTCAGTGGTTTATAACAGCTATTTGTTCGATGCTTTTGTTGTTGTTGTTAATAATCCAATAACACCCAGATTCTGTGTACACTGGAGCACGATTTAACACATTTTTTGCAGTTTAGAAGTGCTTACTTACTCTTCCTTTTCACCACCAACCCCAAACATAGCTGCCATTTTTCAGAATCAGCCAGAAGTGTGATGAGCTTGCAATAAACAGGATTTAAAGAGTTAGAATCAATTGACATACTCAACATTACTGTACCACATACCCCAAAGCAGTGGCAAAATGACACATGAGCAGAAACTAAAGGTTGGTGCTTATGGAGTATGATGGTGATTTTCCAACAGTTGGCCACATCGGTTTGGAGGCTATTCTTTGGAAGACATATCACTTCCATCCACAAAGATTATAATTATTACATATTCCAGACTGAAATTGTGGGAGCCAGCTTTATTGGTGTATCATTTGTTTTACATTTCCTGTGAGAGTTTATATAAAATAGATAATTCTTGTAGATAACTATATATACACAAACACACAAAGAAACACTAATTAAAACCATTTTCAGATTCTATTCCTACCATTGTCAATACATTTCTCAAACACTAATAGTTTTCCAATCCCAGGGCCAGAACAAATTCTTGATACTGAGTTTAAATTCCATGCACTTTTTTCTCTTGCAATGAGGTTCTTCTGTTGGCACATGTGAGAGCCCACAAACGCCTTCCATAACAGTGAAAGCAGGAAGAGGCATTGAAGCTTTTTTTTTTTTTTTCAAAATTGAGAACAGTTTTAACAATTTTCAAAATTGCTGTTACTGAGATTTCTGGCTTAACTTCACTGAGATAAATAAGAACATTAATTCCATTTTAACTGGGAAAACATTTGCTAAGCTAGTCTGACTCCTGTGTGGACATTATCTACTTCATCTCCCTGAAGTTCTAGGCTACATATCAATTTCTCTTTTCAAACATTTACTGCTAAGTAAAATTATGCTGGTAGTGTTCGCCTGTCACTAAGTAATAATTTTAGAGAAAGTGAAAATCAAGATAATTATAAAACACACTTGAATAATGTCTTTAGGGGACAGGAAGCAATGGTTATTATGTACTCTGTTATTTTAGCTACTATTTTTCTAGCATTTCCTTTTGCTCCCATCCAGTTCAAAGATTAGTTTCAGCCATTCATTGTTATAGGAAAAAAAAAAAAACTAGCCTCTCCCTATGTTGAGAATTTTATTTTCTTCTACTTAATTTGAAAGATTCAATCCTCAGGGGTCAAGTAATGGTTATATGTGAGGTGATGATTCTAATCCTCACCTGATTGCTACTTTTATAGGGAAATCAGAAGTTTCAAGTTCTTCTTTTATGAAATGATTTTAGCAGCTCTTTTGGTTTAATTGTATATCTTGAACTCTAATAGAATTGCAAAATAATATAATATAATATATAACTATATAATTCTACTTATAGCATTCAAATTTGTTAACACACATGAAGTACTCAATGTTAGTTACAATGTTTTATACAAAATAAAATAATAAATAAAAACTATACAGCCTCTAAAATAAGGATAATGTTACCTGTAACATAAGCTTTTACTGGAGAGTGGGTGAGTTTATCCTTGAAAAACAGTTGGCACATAATAAGTATTATGTAGGCATCTGAAAATGGAATAAAGGAAGATAGGGAGGAAGGTTGGTCATTTAGTTGATATTTTGATTTCAAGAAAGACTCAGTAAAAAGATGTATGCCATTTTGTTTATTTATTTAAAGGGTGTGTTAATAATTGGAAAAGGCTGATCTGTATCCATTTGCTTCCACATTTATAAAAATGTTTTTATTAAAGAGACTGATAGAAGAATATTAGCACTGCTTTTCATGATTCTTAAAGGATAAGTCAGCACCTTTTATCACCACCATAGACAACATTATTTTTACCACCCATTTAATTTGCTGATAATTGATCCTGAAGCTTCTAACACTAGTAATGAAGTCTACATGCATAGAAGGACACTTAAGTACCTAGACTGTTTCACTAAATAAAATATTTTATTACAAAATCATTATATGCATTAAATGATCATATTTAATATACTTATTTAAACTATACGTTATTCACCTTTATTTCTCTAAATTATCACCAAAACAGACAATTATCTCCTTGTTTTTATTTATATCATGAGGTAAGAAATCATACTAAAATTAAGACAAGATAGAGAACTTAACCAAAGAAATTTCTATATATATAAGCCTAAGTAGAAGTAACTGGTTTTAAAACAGGCCTACTGCTTCAGTATTGAAGGAAGAAAATAAATAAGGACATCTATATGTATAAATACATATAAATATTTATATACACACATATGTGCACAAATACACATATGAATTTATATTAGTATTAATCACTCATAATTTTGTATTAGTCTGGACATAAATATAAACATATACAAGTAAAATCATAAATAAAATAAAGACATGATAAATAATTTATTTTTTGTATCTAAATAATAACGTTTTATCTTGAAATGTTAATAAATAAATCATAGTCATTCACTCTATTTGTTTTTAAAATTATACACAAAATAATAATAGAAGTTATCATTTATTGTTAGCCATCACCAGACATTTTACTAGAAATTTTTGATATATTATCTCATTATTTCTGAAAACAATTTAGTAATAGTGGATATTATTATCTCCCTTTTAAAGGTAAGCTAAAGAAACTGAGCAATAGTGACGCTTAGTAAAGTACAACCAAGATATAATGCTGTTCACCTAAATATTAAGAATATCCTATGACTTAGTACCAAGACGGATATGCATTTCTCAGGCAGAGCTATTTGAAAATCCAACATTTATCATAACTCCATAACAATTCATGCCTATTGTTGATGATAAAAATGGGGATGAAGGGTTAAAGAAGTACAAATTAGTAGTTGATAGAGGGTCATGGGGATGGGGCACAGCATAGGAAATGCAGTTAATGTTAATGTAATGCTAGATGTAAAGCCAGAGGAGAGAAGGAGCAATTAGGGGGATCATTTTATAAACTATTTGAATGTCTAACCAATGTACTGTATACTTGAAACAATAATAAAATTAAATTAAAAAAATATATATCCTTTTATTGCACCTTCTTTTACACTTTGTAATTGTACTACATATATCATTTTATTATATGCAGTTCTATTCTCTAGTTTTCTGTACCAAATACTGCATCATGCTTTTACATTTGGGTATCAAGCTTCTATATATATTTATGTTTCTATGTATATATGTCTTGCCTCACCGAATAAATGTTAACTTCACTGTGGGCAGACACTGCTAGGTATATTGTGAAATCTATAGTATCTAGGTTCAGTCAGAGTATATAGGTGTTCATTGAATACCCATTGTCTCATAAATTTATTTTTTAAGAATGTTACCAGAGCTATCTACAGATAGCCCCTGCTTTTACAAAGTTCATGTTACGTCACTGCACTTTCACAAAAGACCTACATTAGTACTCATTTTCGCTAGCTGAAAAAAATCTGAAGATTTTCACTTTTACAAAAAAAGCTGTTATCATACTAACATAGGCCTCTCCTTAAAGCAAAGCAGTGTAACGCAAACCTTTGGAAAGTGGGGGATAGTCTTTACCTTAAGCCATTTTGGTTTACAAAAGTTTTCTTAGGAGCAATCTGCCTTGGGATAGTAAGGAAAACCTGTAATAGTAACTTTAAAATAAGTTTACTTTATTAAAGTAGATCTCTCTGCCCTTCAATGTTTACATTCTTTTTCTGGTTGGGGGTTATGCAAGACTAATGGTAGTATTTTTAACTCTCATTACCTTACCAGACAGACTTCATAAAGATCATAGAATTATTGATCTAGATGTTTTTTCTTCCTTCTCCTTTAACACAATTCTCCAGCCAAGTGCCAAATTACACAGAGTAGGTAAGTAAAGAAATTTAATATAAAATATACACCAAAAATGTTTTACTTCTTTACATTATTAAAAAGATCAAAAACTACCACTCTACAGTTAAAAAAATTCAATACATAATAAAGAGCAATTTGTCATTAATTTTTAAAAGTCATATAATGTAGGACTAGCTAAACAAATAATACTTTTAATGAATATTAAAACCTGTTCACATGTGCTCACATATTATTTAAGCATATTATTTTGACTGGGAGACCATAAATTATATTTTTTCTCAGTTCAAGGAAAGTACAAAGTCAATAAATAATGTTATTAGAGATGAATGTCAACTTCAAATAAATAAGTACAATATGAAGCAATTTACTTCAAGTGAAAATAACTTTCATTTTTGTATGGCTCTGAAATCTGAGAATTTCTGATGATGAAGAGGCCCTTTAAGACGCTACTGCCTTTTCCAGAATGTTAAATACTGGGACATGACCCTAAATAGTCCACATACCTGTAAACTGAGAACAGGATTCATCATACACTAGGAATGCAGGAAAATGAAGTGCAGAGAAGAAAAACACATATGGCATTTCACATAGCATATTATGAAGCTAAGTTGCTCTTTGTATTCAAACTTAAGATAAAAATTCAGGCCTTATAAAATCAAAAGGCCTAAAACAATAATTCAAACCACCAAGGGTTTCTCAGGCTTCTCCCAATTCTGATATATTGAATGAGTTCAAATGGAAAATATGAATATTTAATTGGTTAATCTTTGAATCAAATTTCACTTCTATGCAGTTCAAATTTTAAATATAGAAGGAAGAGGAAAAAAAGGAAAAAGCTCGATTTTAATTTAACAGAGTATGTCCAATTAAAGAATTCACTGAATTGATAAGTGTGAATTTATAGATTATTCATGCAAAATAAGACATTCATGTGCGCCCGCACGCATACACACACACAATCTCTCTCTCTCTCTCTCTCTCTCTCTGTTATTAGCTGCATAATGAATCTTAAGACTATTTGAATTATAGCTTTCAAGCAAATGCATTCAAATGCAAAGCATTATTGCCTCAACCTTGGGACACCTATTTCAGTTGCTCATACTTTTTTTCTTATTGTTTATTTTAGGAACTAAGTTATAAAGGATTGAGTTTGGTAGACATATGACCTTCGAATAAAGCTTTACTATTATAAACTTACTTCAGTGTATCAATTTACAGTAATGAAATGCAAGCTTACTCTGTTTTCCTACAAACGACCATTTACAAAATTTAAGTGGACCCGAACATAATTTACCATATCTTCCTGGATATAATTAAATGTATGAGAGAGAAAAAGCTTCTCTTAAAAATTTAGATTGCTTGTTTTAATTTTCAAAGGAATTTTCAAAGGAAGATGCTGATAATTTATCCTAAAACATTGCTTGAGATATTTTGTCCTATTGAATGATAAGAAATTACCTATGTGTCTTTCTTATTCCCTACTTTAGTTATGAATTAATCTAAATAGAAATTACATAAAATCTCAAAAGACATTCAAACTTTAGCTGTTATTTTATGTTATGAATTACAATTTTATTTTTTTAAGAAAAATAATATAACAATTTTGCATTTTGATCATCATTCAGTATAGAATTAGTAATTACATACTTTCTCTGGGGGGAGTAAAAATAAGCAAAAAATTATTCTGCCAATCAAAATTTTAAAAATAAAGTAGAATAAACCTCCACGATTTCTTTTTCTCAAACATCCACTTACTGTGTCTTTTGAATTCTATTCGATCACTGCCTCTCAAATTAACTTTCTTCCTGCATTTCTTCCATTTTTCTTGCACTTTTTTGAGTGGTCTTCATGCTTCAAGTGCTAGGCTATTCTCCTTGGAAAACAGAGATTGAAACAGGTTATAGACCTCACCCCCAAAGAACTTTCAGCAACTGTGGGAGACATTCAAGAACTGGCAATAACAACATAATTGGAAAAGTGTCCATGATAAAGACTCACAGTTACAAAATTTCTGAAGTCACCTGACTTGATCCAAGACAGTTAGAGAAGTCTTCAAAGAAAAAGTGATATTTGAACTGAGTCTTTAATGACAGGTATTATTTAAGCTTGACAAGGTAAGTAAAGGTGTACCAAGTAAAGAAAACTATCTGAAATGACCCAAAGGTACAGGGGAACATACCTCACTCAGGAAACTACAAAGCATATCTATAAAGCTCGACAAGAATTGTCTCTTGAGGTTGTAGTGAGAGATTAAAATGGAAAAGTATAAAGAGGACAAATCATAAGGATCCATGCAAACATATCTAAAAAGTTTGTACTTTTGCCTGAATGTAAAAGAGAGCCACTGAATGATTTTAAACAGATGTTGATAAGGTTTACATTTTAGGAAGATTACTCTGATGGCTGTGTGGTGGATAATCTGATAGATTAGAGTCAGAAAAGTCAATTAAAATGCTATTCTAGTATTCGAGGTAAGAAATAAGGTGGGCCTGAGCTAATGAAATAGGGAGCAGAAGATAGACTTGAAACATATTTAGAAAATAGAGAAGATAGGACTTTGTAATAAATTAGATGGCACAAGGGAAAAAGAAGAGTTTAGGATTACCCCCAAGTTTCTATTTAGGGGAACTGAATGGACGTGGTACTGTAAGATAATAAATATAGGGTTTGGAAATGAAATGTTGTGGGTTTGGATTGAAACATGGAGAGTACAATTTTTGACATGTTGTTGGGTCTCAAACAGTTAGATGTACCTAGGTTAAAATGTCAACTAAACAGATGGAAATATAGTCTGGAACCCAAGACAGAAACCTGGGCTGAATAGAGAACATAGATGATAGATAAAAACATTTTTATGGATAAGATCTCTGGGAGAGTATTTTGAATAGAATGAGCAAAAGGCCACTATCAAATTACATTCTCATATATGAAATTTATTTTTTCAACATTTCTTGAATGGAAGGCAGAGATAGAATAATGAACCCAAGCATTAGTCAGATTGATTTTCCAGTTGAGGATATCAGGGTGCATTGATATAGTCACTAAATAGACACGGAGGAATAGTTTTCATTTCCACACCTGTTAAGAATGTACCTAAGCTCTTCCTCCCAGGTGTTCAGTGAAACGTTCAATTTTTGTCCTTTTATGTATGATTTGGATTATCCAGCTGCTATTTTTGTCCTGTTTGTAGAAACAGAAATGAAGCAGAGTGGTTAAAAAACTTGTTGAAGCTCACCTAATATATTTCAATGAAAACCAGTCCTAAAAATGAAGTATGATTGACATTGTCCTCCTGTGATCCCATGTGGCAGTCATTATATTTATCATTCTTGTGAGAAAATGAAATGAGTGAATTAGAACAAATACTAAGTGATATTAGGATATCTAGTTTAAAGACTCTCAAGATTATGGCCTGTTTACCTTTGGCTAAAATAGGTTAATAGTGGCAAAGTCACTGCTGTGTGCTCACCAATTCATTCTCTTTTCCTTATAGGAGCAAGCTAATCTACATTTCCCAGCCTCTTCTGCGATTAGGTGGGCTCTATGCTTGAACTTTTGCTTAATGTACTGTGGATGAAAGTGATACCAGTCACTTCAACCACTATTAGTTTCCTGTTGCTGCATAAGAAATTGTCACGAATTTAGCAGCTTAAAAACACAAATTAATTAGCTCACAGGTTCTATGGGGCATGGCATGACTGGATTCTTTCATTATCTCATCAAGTGTTGTGGGGAGAGGCTCTCATCTAGGTCTGGAGGAGTCCTTCCAGGTTCATTGGTTGTTGGCACACTTCATTTTCTCAAAACTGTAGGATCGAGATCCCCATTTTCTATTAGCTGTCTGTCTGCTGATACTGCTCTCAGGTCTGCATTATGTGGCGCCCTCTGTCTTCGAAGCCCACTATAAAAACAAAAAACAAAAAACAAAACTGTTGTTCAGCAAATCCCTCTCATTTTGAGTCTTTGGTTACCACTGCCTCTGACCTCTAGACTCAGGTTTCATGTAATTAGATCCAACCCACCTGGACAATTAAAAAACAGAAAACAAAAAAACTGTACTATAGCATAACCTAATCATAAGAGTGAAATCTCTCTTATTCACAGAATATGGACACCAGGGTGTCAGAAATCCTCAGAATCACCTTAAAATTCTGGCTACCACACTAGTTAACCCATAAAATATCCCATGTGACCATTCACTCCCTTTTCTTTCCTGTATGCTGCAGGATGCAGAGATCCTTTTAAAGATAGTGGGGCCACCAGATGGGGCCACCATCAACTCCCCCGACCCTCCACTTTCTTGCATGGCCCTAGGAAGTGAGTAAGAAATAAGTCTGTATTGCATTGTATTTTCAGAACTCTTTGTTCCATTTGATAATCTATTTTGATTAATACAGAAACTGGTATCAAATAATAGTAGGATAATATTGTTGTCTATTAAGAGATGGCTGTTTTTCACCTTTTTATGTAGCCTTTCTTACTCTAATAATTCAGGTAACTTCTCGCACTTTATATATGTGGTGGCCAAGAGCAAAAAGTTGAGATATCCTTCTGCTTTGATTTTTCTAAGTCATCATCTATATGGAAGATTTCAAAATAGTCTTCCCTCTCACTCAGTCTCCAACCAAAAGAACATCTGGTAATTATCTGTTACCTTCCTTCATAATAATTATAAATAAAATAATTAATTTATTTTACTTTCTAGGGAATAATAGAATTGGTAATATACCTCATAACATTCTTTAATCTTCCAAACAAAACTCATATTTTGTTTCTTTTAATGTTATCTTTTTCCTATTATCTTCATTTTATTTCAGTTCCCTTCTGACCATAGCTTTTATTCTCCTTAGTGTTCATGCTTTTTGGAGTTTCGTTTAAGATCTCCTTCCTAACACGAAAAGCGGAAACATGTTATTTTCTTTATTTTAGCGACCCCTATTATCTAATTACTGACAATTCTGCCTATATCCATCATTTTTATTCACTTATATTTCTGCACCCTTATCCCATGTCACTCCCAACTAATCCTTTTCCTGTGCCTTCTGGAAGAATCCCCTACCCAATCTCCACCTCACTAATTCAGTCTCCTACTTTACATATTTTTTCATTCAACCTACCCATTGTTTCTTTTTAATTTCTTCATTTAAGATTTTTCTCCCCCATACCTGTACATTTTTTCTAACATTTCTGTTTCATTTCAATATCTTTCCTTATATGTTGAATATATTTATAATATTAGTTTAAATATTTCTTCTTTCTGTTGCATTAATTCTGCTTTTTAAGGTATCGAATTTTTTTTTCCTTTGGTGATCTTTATTGCATAGTTTGAGCTCCTCAGTAACTGGAAACTTGTATTTTATTGGAGCTACCTATTGCTTTGACTAACATTTGTTACTGGAGAGGAATTACAGAAACCCAGGCTCTAATTTGACCTCCCCTTAATTTAAGAGTGAAAATTCTAATGTTGTATTCCAGACTCATACCCCTCCTGGCCTTTTCCTACTTCTAAGAACTGCTCCCGTAGTTGCTTTTATTCTGGATGCTTATCTTTTGTTCTGATTAGCTCATGCAGTATAGAATGAGGTTGGAGGTGCAGCAATATTCCAAAGCACCTCATACTCACTGATAGAGGATCCTATTTACAATAAGATTTCAGATCTCCTCCTTGTCAACCCCTCCTTGAGTGGCTGACAGTGGCACTGGTGCTGCTATCTGCCTGCCCCACAGAAATGAAAGTTTAGAGAGAAGAAGGAGCAGAAGCAGAAAATCTAGCCCAGCCTGTGCCTCATTTGAGTCTCCTGGCCTTCCCTAATTTGCAAAATTCCCCATCTCCTGCTACTCTTGATCCATTAAGATCCAACTACCTTTGGTCTTTCCAAAGATTTTTTAGTTTTTTATTTAATTGAGTAGAGTTTCCTATGGCCGTTACTTTATACTCCAGGGAGCACCATTCATATTGCATTGTATACTTTAGTGAGATGCCACTCACTGAAAATATGTGTCCATCAGAATTTTGCAATGATGTGAATAGTGTCCATCAGAATTTTGCAATGATGGACTTGACTCTGAATTTATAACCTCCCTAACTGTTCTATGGCTGATTCTATGCAGGAATACAAGAGCTTATGGAGGTTTACCAGGTTGTCTAAAGCAGAAGAAATCATCATTTAAAAAAAAAAAATACACAACACTCTGTAACCACTCATGGTTCCTTTAGGATAAAAGACCATTTCAATCATCACTCTATACCCAGCAGGAGATTCTATGCTTGGTTCATAGTGGAAACATAATAACAAAGGTTAAATCAATTTTTTCAATAAAATAGGAAGGCAAGGAAAGGTAATTTGCTTGAGAAACATCCTAGAAGGAACCAGAGATAAAGACAGAGACAGAGACAAAGTGACAGATGGACAAAGATAAAGGAGAAAGAAGAAAATGTAGACAGACAGTAATTGAAAATTTTAAGGGGAATCACACTGTTGATAAGTTACAGACTTGGCTTTATTACCATTGAAAGAGGCTCATAAGAAATCATTTTTCTCAAATATAATCACAGGACATGTGTTTGTTATCCACTGTCAGCCAAAAAAAAGCAGCATCTCATATTATTATCTAGCTAATTACACAAAGAACCAATAAAATCCACAACTTGTCTCATTACTGACTTATAAAACGATTTAAAAATAAGACTCAGATTGTCAAAAGCTATTGGCTTCAATATGAACATACTGACAGATTTTTCCTCAGAATACAATTTAATTAATCCAGGGATGTGCACATCAGTGAAAAAGTTTACTAAAAATTAAGTGTGTACTTCTTTGGTGCATATATTACAAAAATCAAAAGGTTCATCTGTCTAGAGTAAATACTCTTCAAGCTATAAATATGACCCCCCCCAACAATCCTTACCAATGCTCTGCGTCCATAACCATACAGAGACTGTAATTTAGAGGGTTATTGACAGAGCCAACTGCCTGTCACAGAAAATCAATACAGTTGCTGTTTAGTTACACGTTTTGATTTTTCAGAGTTATACGGTTGTCCTGGATTTCTGATCACTCTTAGAAATAATTTTAAGTAAAAATCTGACACAGGTATTCCATTAAATCATCTTGTTTGATTTTAAACTCATAAAATGTAAGTATATTTTTTGATTTTGGTCATAGGTAACTATAAGTTTTTAACTGAAAATTTTGGATTAGCTTTAGAGCCAAAAAGAAGAAAGCTCATTAGAACATATTCACAATAGTTTTAGTTTCAAAACAATCTCATTATAAAGAAGTCTTATCTAGAACATGGGCTTCAAGGAAAGTATGGCAAATATCAGTGTGCAAAGTTCAAGGTGAGAGTTAATAATATGGTCATAAATGGCTTCCCCAGAACTCAAGAAGATGATTTGGATTATAGTCTTTAATAGGAGAGTAGAAAAAGTGGACATTCATAGAGTTACTCTAAATATCTAATACTTTCTTTCCTTCCTTTCTTTTTCTTTCTTCTTTCTTTCTTTCTTTCTTTTCTTTCTTTCTTTCTTTCTTTCTTTCTTTCTTTCTTTCTTTCTTTCTTTCTTTCTTTCTTTCTTTCTTTCTTTCTTTCTTTCTTTCTTTCTTTCTTTCTTTCTAGAAAAAGTAAGATTTATCAAAAGTACATTTTAGAGAGAGACAGGCTGTGCTAAGGAAGGCTGCAGCCCTGTGAAATTTAGGAGGTGAAAAGATAAGATAGTACACCCTAAAGGGAAGGGCAGATTTCCAGCCAGGAAAGCTATAACCAAATATCCAATATTTTTAAATCAGGGAAAAAAAATAAAAGCTACCTGTGGGGAGAAGGAAAAGTCTCTCTAAATTGGATACAGTTGAAGTTAAGTAATGGGAGAAAATACTATTTGGCTTTAAATACCATCTAATTTTATTCTTTATTTTAAAAGCTATCGGTCATTTCTTTTAAATTATTTTTTTTAAATATGATATTTCCTTATATACATTGTCTTTTCCTGTAAGAAATGAGTACAACCAGACTACCTATATTTTATTAAGAGTTTTCAGACAGATTTAATGTTTTGTTTTTATCTGACAAATGCATTTATTGAAACTGTGGTTCATATTTCAGGTAAATACAAGTACAGAGACATAGGGACACAACATCAGCATTAATCAATTTTCTGTTCTGCATTAAGTTGGAATAAAACATTCCTGAGTGACATGACAAAACCACACTTTGTAAAAGGGAGACGAGATCCAGATAGTTTTTGGTTTTTCTCCTCAAGTCTTGTTAGCTTTTTCCAGCTAAAAAGTCTTTCTTTAAACTAAAAAAGATATGGAATCCTAGCAGGTATATCTAAATTCTGATAGCTTTATGAAAACATGATTTCCTTCTTTTCTTCCTTCATTGAGATGGAGTCCCAGACTTTCTTTAAGTTCATTTTCTTCCTTGATTTAATGACAAATGATTTCCATATTTTGTTCATAATTTCTTTAAAAGTAGATAACAATTGAATACATGCTATTAGTAAATGTCTCACAGTGTAAAATCTAGTTTTCTTCACAAAATATATGCCACACACAGCCCTCAGATTGGAAGACTGTTTATTTCCAATCTTTTCCAACTATGTCATATGAATATGTGTATGAATATACATAATATCACTTTATCTTTTTAACTCCCCATTAGTAGTGATATGAAATAATAAACAAAATAGAATAAGCATACAATATTGACTTAAAGTGGAAGAAACTGTATAGAAGATAAATAATTTATCACAATTTAATTCTTATAAATAATTTTATATAGTTTTTAAGCTCAGGAAGAAAAAACTTTAACTAGAAAAGTTTGGGAGCTTAGAAATATACACTCTCATTGTGTGTGTGTGTGTGTCTCGATCTTGTATATGAATCTTTTCTTAGAAGAGATTATTATTATTATTATTATTTTAAATATTAAGTTATTAAGAGCTTATGTAATTATAAATTATTGAGTTTGAGATTACTAAATATACAATTTAAAGAATGTAAACCAGGAGAGACTGTAAAAATTACAACCATGCATGAAAAAATACATAATTTCATGTAATTATTTAATTGATTTTCATTTTTTTAAATAAATTAAATTATAAATGTATACATTTCTAAAAAAATTAAAAAGGAAATAAAATTTGGAAAATCTCATATATAACAGAAAAAGTCACTGTCATATTAATGTCTTATTCACATTCAATACATAGGATTGATTTTAAAAATTAATGAAAATAGTCAAAGGATACCTTTAAAAAAGATACAAAAATTTTAAATTTAAAAATAATCACTTAATTGTGATTTAAAATAACATTATTATAATGATAATGTACCTATCAAATTTTTATTTCTCTTGTTATTGTTTTGATGATTAAACAATCAGATTCACTATAGTGTGAGGAAACAGCCTCCAATGTTAAAGGGATACTGACTTGTGCCACATTTCTTGAAAAGCTTTGAAGAATCTCAAAAATGTTCACATATTTTGAACGATTATTCTATCTTTAGAAATTTTGCTATGGATATAATTATAAAAGTGGTAAAATAGCATTTTATAAAACATTCATGTCAGCTTCATTTATATTAACCAACTTCCAGCAGGTAAAATATCAAACTACAAAGGAATTATTGACTAAATTAGGACACATCTAACTGATAGATTATTATGGGCCTCACTCAACTTATATTTTTGAAAAAATTTTAATGACACAAGAAAGTTATTGCTATTTATTATCAAGTAAGAAGCAAATAACATAAAATAATATTAACTATAAAATATGTGAAAAAATTAATCATATATAGGTTAGCTTAACTACTGTACATCAGTTTTTTCTTTCTAAAATAGAGAAAATACTAGTATCTAGTTGATAGACTTATAGTATATATGAACTAAGGTACTACATGTGAACTAACTAGTTCTAAAACTTGTACATTGTAAGCATTATATAAATGTCAGCTACTGTTAAGGGCTAGCTCTTATCAGAATATTAAGTCAGAAACAGGAGAGAAATTCTGTTCTTATTAAAGAATTCATAGAAGTCTTTTCTTTCTCTGAATAGAAAGCAATGATAATCGACAATTTCAAAATTAGGAAAAGGAAAGTAAAAATTTTATCTCCCCGTTTCAAGGTTAGTGAATGAATTGACACTATCAACATAGCGAGGACAATCAAGCATCAAATATCAAGAGTCTGTCAGAACTCAAACGAAGTACCTGTTGACAACTGTGTCCACTGGCCAAAAATAAAGAGTGACAAGAGCCAGTTATCCACATAGTTGGTCTTTGCCACCAACCTCTGTGTATTTGGCTCCCTCATAATGGTCTCTGAATGTTCTCTACCAAGTGGCCTCTTTACTGTGTATGACAAGAGAGGGATCCACTACTTCCAAGTGCACAGAGAAGAAGCTTGTGGTC
Source organism: Pteropus alecto (assembly GCF_000325575.1). Taxonomy (NCBI): domain Eukaryota; kingdom Metazoa; phylum Chordata; class Mammalia; order Chiroptera; family Pteropodidae; genus Pteropus; species Pteropus alecto. The sequence goes on along the minus strand of NW_006494612.1, from coordinate 7,594,086 downwards.
AAGGGCCCTGTCAGTGGCTGGTAAATTACTTCTGATGAAGTAAAGCTGAAAAAGAGGACCCAAGGTCCTGTTTGTGAGAGATGGATGATTCCACCAACAAATTGATGGAAATAGAGGGAGAGAAAGAGGAAGGAAGAGAGAGAGAGAGGAAAGAAGGAAGGCAGGAAGGCAGGAAGGCAGGAAGGAAGGAAGGAAGGAAGGAAGGAAGGAAGGAAGGGAAATGCCTAGCTTTGTACACATGTTCTAGACATGAGGTAGGTTGTATGCATGCACTTAAGTCCTCTAAGCACTTCCTATATTTTTTAGCATTTCTTTTTTTGCTTGTTTAGCAACGAATCTGTCAGGCATGTATATTATTCCCTTTTTTATGTACATCAAAATTGAAGTTAGTAAATTTATATGACTAACTTAATTCTTCACCTAGAAAATATAAAAGCAATCATTCAAAGAAATGTCTTGATTTTTCCAGTCTCCTTTTGCCCTCTTCATACTAGAAATATAAGTCATCTTCACTGGGCTCACAAATTGCAGTTCAGCTCTTTAATTCACATTTTGAAGAGGTCTCCACACCCCTATATGTCTAAAAAGTCAATGCCCAGCTTCACACTGCAACAGCGTGAGAGACAGATGTCCGTTATCTATTGTAATGTCTTTATAACATCGCACTTTACACTGAATCTTCTTTTTCATATCCTTTCTAGGGAAGTATTTCTGAAACTGCTTTCTTCTTGGAATGGGGTAAACAGGGTCACCACCAAAATATGAAACTAAAATGAGATCATTTTATTTATTATTATTACTTAGTGGGGTCAAAAAACAATCCCTTACTAAAACAAGAAAATGAAGAAAATATTTGCAAAGTCACAGTTCCGAGTCCAGCAATATGTAATAATCCACAAATAGCTCATTTTCTTCTCAGCTCACTTCCCACTTTTCTCCAAGAATACTGGTGGTTATTTGTGTCTTATTTGTTCAACTATAGAGACAATTTAGGGCGTTTCCCAAAATGAACAATAGGTGACTTCAAGTTCCACTTCTAGAAAGACCACTGTTAAGTAGCAGCTTTTTCAGCTCTCATTCATTGAAGTTGTGATAATTGTTGAGCCTGTTTTTCAGTCTCAGCAGCATTTCATCGAGTACCGTGATACATAAAGGACATGAATAATTTACCTGTAACTTGAAAAAAATACATCGTGATTGACCGAAAAGTCTTCTAGTTGAAAGTAGAATTATGGCATTAGAATTGGAAATAGTATTAAGGAGTTTTTACATAATCATTGTATCTTTGAAAAATATTTTTCAATTTCTCCCTGCATTTTAAAATAAATATACCATGTTGTCAATGCTCTCCTTTTCTATAATCTAATTATAGATTATAAATATATAATTATATAAATATATAAAACACTTTCAGTTGGAATATTTTAAATAGAGTGAAAAAGGAGTGGTTTTAATAGGTAGAAGATTTTAAAGGGTGATTTCAATGGTCAGATCTAGTTATAGCATTTGTTATAAATGGTGGAGGATTGCTATTAGAATAATTCATCTCAAACTGAGGTAAGAAAATACCTTCTAAGGTCTTCAGGGTCTTCAGAATATTTTTTGTTTGTTTGTTTTGATGACCATCTAAAAAATACTTAATTTATCTTCTGGATTACCTGGTGATCCCACTTGTAATCAAATACTACAAGGAGATTTCAGCACTTGAATTCTTACAATGGAGTTCAAAGCAGAGCTAACAAATATTTTCTAATACTTTGATTTAGGGAAAAAAAAAGTTTCAAGGCAATTGACTTATCACACAGTGCATGATAAATTTGAACAGCAACAGCAACAACAAAATATGTGTGATGGCAGGGATTGTTATAATCGTGTTTGAAGTAATTTCTTACACTGCTCTTGTGTTTTTATTGCCAGTTACAACAGTTTATTAACAATATTAGAAATAAATATGCAACGATTATTTTATAAGAAAATTAACACCATTCATTTAATATAAATTTCAATAATAATATAACATACAAGTGAAGAAGACAGCTTCACAAAACTATCAAGTGATATCTCATTAAACAGATATTCAAGAAATACTGCCAGTTTTATTATAGTAGGAAGTCTGATTGTCCTGAACTCACAAACAGGGTCTTAATGTTTTAAACAGTATATTGACAATATACACAGGTAAACCAGCATTCTTTGAACTTATGTATTCATTTCAAAATATAGAAATAGATTAAATGTCGAGCTGATGCTGAGATGCCATCCGTCCACTGTTAGCATGTTGTAGTAGAAGGCCGCTGAAAGGTCATGCAGAAGACCTGAGGTTTAATCCTGACACTTTCCCTCACTCTGTTATCTTGAGCATGAAACTTAACTTCCTCAAGCCTCAGTTTCTACACCATTAAAGTAATAAGATTTAAGATTATTTCTAGTATCTCTTCCAATTCTAACATTCTATGTAAAAAGATGTCTTAAGTATCTGATATAAATTTGTGTCACATTTTTAGTTCCTTAAAATATCTATACTCCTCAAATAGTATATTTTTGTCATGTTCCAACAGTGTTCTTCATTTTCAAATTGAATAATAGGGTGAATGATGCTAATGTTATTCTAAATTAAATGACTAAAAGAAAGATCCCCAATAAATTTGTTAATCACTATTAATTTGTGACAGTAATCTTTTAAGAAACCATAATATGTTTAATTGTAGATAGTTTTAATAGAGTGAGAACTTCATTAACTATTTAATCATCTGATAAGCTCTTAAAGGATAATATGTCCTGGTTCCAAACAAAGAAACATCATTCATTAAATTTGGTGGAAACGATATGGGACTGTGTGCATGTTGGGTTTATTCAGATGGTAAGATGAATCATCATGTCTATGATGACAAAAGGACAATGTTTCTAAGTCCTCTGGGATATTATTTATTTAGAAAATAAACTCTTATTAAATTTTATAAATAGTTACCACCAGGATGCTCCTCAAAATTATTTCCTCCTTTGTGTGTAAAAAATGCATGACTATAGACTAGTAGTTTTCAACTAGGGCTGGTTTTGTCCTCCAAGAGACATTTGGCAATGTCTGGAGACATTTTCGGTTGCCACAAACTGGGGGTGGGGTTGGAAAAATGCTATCAGTATGTGGTGGTAGAGGTCAGTGATGCTGCTTAACATTCTATAGTATAAAAGACAGCTCCCCATAATAGGGAATCCATTCTCAAATGTCAATAATGCCAAGACTGAGAAACTCTGCTGTTAACTGCCAAGTGCAAGTTCCCATTTTCTTCTGTATCACGTCTATGGAGAAATTAAAAAATACTTTCCTGCACTTCCTTTCCTTGCAAATCATGAACTTAAGGCTTTTATTCAACTAGTATAATCTCTTTTTCTGTTTCATTCTATAGGTGTCAAATATATAAATAATTGAAAATCATTAAAATGCTAACATGACCAACTATTTTTGTTATTTGGCAAATATGATAATTCCATTACAGGGCCTGTTTAGTGACTTGTTTTCCAGAAAAGCTTAATTTTTTTAAATATTGTTGTCAAATAATATCTTTCCATGCTTTTGAAAACTCCATTGAGGAAGCCAATGCAGTTTTTTTTATTTTACTGTCTTTTTTTCAATGTGTGTAAATTGGGGTTGCCCAGAGTTCTAGGAAGGATAAATTGGGGGAGTATTAGAGATTGAGAAAGAACTGCCATGATGATAAACATGCTTATATTTATTTGCTGGTTTGTTCACGATAATTCTTTTTTTTTTAAATTAAATTAGACAAGTCACTGTTACTTAGACTTAACTAATTTTTTATTAGCATTTCCATTTTTTGAAGGAATCCCAAATCAATATCTAGATAAACCATAATGGAGCCTGTCGGTGGCTCTATCATCATTCTCATAGGATTGCAGCGCCACCTACAGGAGCCCTTATGCATACCACTGTTCGACCAGCTGTGTTCCTAGCAAGCATTGATGTGCATATAGTACAAAGGAGAAATGGACAAGTCTAGAAAACAAAATAAAACATGACAACATACAAACAAACAAAAATCCACGGGAAATACTTTCACTGTATTATGTCTTTCCGTTCTTAACTTACTGAAGTCTTTTGAAATAGCTACGTCTTTATAATAAGAAAACCATGCCTTTATTTTTTAGTGTGTTGAAAAGAGTGACAAATGTTTAATGATACTGAATTTTGAAAAATCAATACAAAATTGTATAGATTGAACGGATGTGTAATTTAAACAAATAAAACAAATTCATAAACTACTGTCAAATAAACAGCAAATTGGAAGATGCTTTTGTTTTCTTTTTCCCCTTCTCTTCAAAACCTGGGGTTTATTCAGTTGAGGACCTTTTTTCTATATTTAGCAAAAGTCCAAATTTTCTGAGTTTAAAACTCAAATTATCTATATTTAATAATGACAATAGATATAAGTTCTTGTCCCCTGTGCTCTTCTTTCTTATCCATATGGACTTTACTAATGGAAACCTGTTATACAGAGAAATCAGCATAAAATAGCATCTGTGACAACCTTTAAGAGAGTCAAAAGCAGATTCAGACCAAGTCAGCAAAGATGTAGCTGTTCAGTAAGAAAGAAGTTGGCTTTCAAAAATTTACATCTTACCTCCTGTTGAAATGATATTTAATTCTTTTTTACACCAGCCAGAGAGGCAAACTTTGGTAATCACATCATTGAAATCTGCCCACTCTGCATGTCTCATGCAATCACACTCTTTGATGAAGTTCAATAAGGCATTATCATAAATCTTTTTCTCTAATAGAATGCTCATTGGTTACTTTTGATATTTTATGTAGCGTGGATTAAAACTAGACTTTGTCTGTTTCTATCAGGGAAAGAAAAGTAGGAGGAACAGAAAGTATTTTTAGAATGAAGACCAGTCAAGCAAATTAAAGTAGATCATTAAGCTTAGTGGAGTTTGAGAGACCAAGGGGCAATTATTAGTTCAAAATAATGACCTTTAATTTAACTACAAGGAAATGTGTAACAGTAGAATTCTTTCTCTCTCTCTCTCTTTCTCTCTCTCTCTCTCTCTCTCTCTCTCTCTCTCTCTTACCTTTTCCTAGCAACACCCACCCCCCTGGGCAAGCTTACCCATTGGAGGACACATGAAATGAAGGAACAAAAGTGGTAGGGGTCAAGAACCAACTAAACTAAACAATGCATGTTATATGGTTTAAATATATATTTTCCAATACTTATAATTCCTTCTGTTAGGATTAAAAGAGCACATCAAAAGGTAGCCATATGGAGCCTTCTAAGAATTCAGGTAAAAATACTTCTCATAAAATTTGGTCCCAAAGGGATTTACAGCTATTTATGACCTGAAAGTTACACACTAGCTCTGGTGGAATAAAAGCTGTTGTGGGTAATGTTATGAAAATAATTAAAACAGCCAAATGGCTTTCATGGGATGACATTAGTCTGAAAAGTGGCAGGGGAAAACTATCCTTTCTTTGTTCTGTTGTACTGAAATAGGGTATATAAGACAGATTAGGTTGCCCAGTTTAGGGAGTTTTAAATTGGCCCTAGATGAACACGTCAGAAGTAGAATTATGGCTTCATCCTTCTTTGTGAGTTTGAGATCTATCTATATGTACATGGAGTTTATTTTTATGTAGTTAAGTCTTACTCAAATATAGTGAATAAAAAAACCAAACCATTGAATGAAACCATCTCTTTAATATGTATTGCTTTAGTAATCTTAATATCTAGTTTATATTAGGGTGAATTATGACTTACAATACAGATTTAATGTAGCTTATTTATATAATGTCATCACTATATAATTTTATAATATATAGGCAAAAATGTCATTTTCTTTCCTTTAAATCAATTTCAAATTAATGTCATCTACTTAATATATATATTAGGTGAGACAATATAGCATTAATTTTTTAAAAAAATTTATTTAAAGTATAAATCTTTAAATATATATGTATAGATCTATAAATATTTTTATATGATCCTGGAAGCTCCTTATAAATAAGTGAACAGTCCAAAGTACTCTGATTTGAAAAAGAAAAATCTCCTTTAAAAACATAAATCAAAAAGAAAATCAACACAAAAGAAGTCAGTCTTCGGGATCAAATTGCATTTTTCACATAATTTAAACAAAATTCATGAAGACGAAGATGTTAAGTTGATACATGACTTGGAATATATTTAAAGTTATAACATAAATTCTGGAACACTGTTGAAAGGAAAAAGAAAATGCTGTTAAATTTTTGATGCTACAAATGGGAATACTTTATTATTATTTAAAATCTTAGCCTAAAAAGTGCATTTAAATAAAGATAAATGTGTTTCAGTCATTTTTTTGGATCTCTTCTTTAAGAGATCATTTTACTAAATATTTTATTAAAACATATTCTTTTTAATTCATTTCTCAAAAATGAATTTCAAATATCTCTTCTGTAAATATGCTGAGCTATAAATTGCTTTAAATAAAACAAGAATAAGAAAAGTTCTTATTTGCTGAGTAACAAAGTCACTTCCTATTAGAAAGATTTTATTTATATCAATCTATATAAAAAGTAGTGCAGAGACTAAAGGCAGCATATTCTAGTGACTGAACTTCAATCTTTGTTATGCTATTAATGATGACTTTAAAGACTGAATTATCTTCTTTGAATCATAATTTCCCTATCTGAAAAATGGTAATAATAATAATAGTAATAATAATAATAACCAGAACAATACCTACCTCATAGACTAGTTTATGTATTAGGTGACAAACATGTGTAGGCCTCGTATACTGTCTGACACAATAGATACTTAATGGAAGTGGCCCCTCAACCCTCTGGAGAAGTACACTTAAATTCCAGGTCTTCTCTACAAATTATGTTCTTGGATATAGCTTTTAAAAGACGTTCTCTTGTATAATAGAGATAACAACATGCAGAAGCACATGTGAAAGTCCTAATGTGTAGTGAACAAGCCAGTGCTTTTATGTCTAACCAATGTGTTGTTTAGGCTGCACAATTCTGTGATGGCAAGCTCTAAAACTGTAGTGACAGTGCATAAAAATGTATTTATCTGTCATTTAGAGTCACCATGGGCCTGGTGGTCTCCAGTGTAGCTCTTTTCCAAGGATTGATTCAGGGATCTACATGGCTTTCATCTTCTACCATCCAATCTGGAGCACATGACCTTCAAAATCAAGGTAAAGGAAGAGAGAGTGGGTAGAGCTCACACATTCCTTGAAGTACTTTGAACTAAAAGTGACACATCGCTCTAGACCTAGAACTGGAGGCATGGCCCCAGCTAAACTACAAGAGAAGTTGGGAAATGTAGGATAGCACAAGGAAGTATTCGGTGAATTCTATTGTTTTTGCCATGTTGAATACAATAAATCATTAGCAAAGCTATTTAAAGTAGCTTATATATTTTAACAGTTAAGGTCCATTTAAAAAATGTATTTGATGCTGATTTTAATCTGTATTAAAAACATAGTGAAAAAAATTTTCATTATGCTTTCTATTTGTTTAGAATATTTTAGCTTTCTAACATTTTTACACATTAAATTTTAAAATAGGGATATGAATTAAAATATGTTTTGTATTAATATCAGATTTTGTTTTGCTGTCCCATTTTGAAAGCAGCTTTTAACTTTCATAATACATAGACACAGCAGGATTACTGGTAATATTTGGACTAAAACCTTTTATAAGCATATTAAAAGAATCTAATGGCCATAGTAAAGCTGCAGTTTATCAGAGAAGAATCATAATGCATCATTATAAAAATTTAAGAAATAACATTTTTCGTGGAACAGAGAGGAGCTTATTTTGTAAATTAGAAAATTGTTTGTAAAAAAAATTTGTCAGAGTAGGTAACTCTGAGGCTTACATTGTCCCTGATGATTCCTTCAGTAATAGAGTAAATATACTAGATCTGCATTATTCTTAACAAAAATTAAATAAAGGTTTCAAGAAAGAACACATACAGTGCCCTGATAATTGTATTAAGTGTAATGGCACAATAATTTCATTGACAAAAATTCTATTTCATGTAAAGAATTATCTCATGTTGTTTATCTACTAGGTGAAATTTGAGAATATGGACTATTCTTTTGAAATTCTCTGTAAAAAAAAGTCCATTATAGTCATTTTGACCAAAGCTATTGTGTGGGTTCTTTGCAGTCTGCCATCATGCTAGTATTACATTCTTATTTGGGAAGACTTCTCATTTCAAAAGCTTGGAACTGTTTCACATGTGTAATTTTTTCTCTGGTGCTGGAGACTATGCCTCTAGTTGATCAGAGTTGCACTTTAAAATGGGAAAACTTTAGTCAGTCAACATTATTTATTTTCATTGACAAATATCCAATTTAGCTCAACATTTCCATTGAAGAGACAAATGTTTTAAATGCAGTTTGTCAGTTACTATCATTAGCTGTATTATAATCTTAAAGCCAAACCTACTGATGACTCTATGTGCAAGTTCAGGCTTACCCCTTTAGGACATGTACTAAATTTAGTTTTGACTTAAATATCGATAAGGATAAGTAAGGCACACAGGCTTAGTCCCTTGCCACTAAGGACCTCATCTTACTAAGGAGATGATTAGGAATACTGTTGGAATCCAGTGTATGGTACAAACATTTCTTATTTTTCCCACTTGGCTGCCCTTTGGTTATGCCAAGGTCCCTGCTTATAAACATCCAAAACGTCCCCTTCTTCCTATCTTCTTCTTTTACAACACTTTCCTCTTCCTCCTCCTCCTCTCCAATTCACACACAAGCATACACTTGGCTTCCTCTTGGCATCACAATCATCAAGATGCTAGTAATTATTTTAGCCTTCTTTTTCCCTGGTTTATCTTTTGCTTTAGAGTGAAATAAATATAAGATAGACCTTTGGTTTCACTAATATATATGTATACACACACACACACACACACACACACATATGTATATATGCATATGTATATACACACACATATACATATATGTGTGTGTGT
>NW_006494612.1:7535818-7585078 GCF_000325575.1 Pteropus alecto | reverse complement strand
TATATATATATATATATATTACTTCTCTCAGCAGTAGTCTGATGCATTGATGCATCAAAAGCTATTTTTATCTTGCAGAGGACCTAAGAAGACCGCTTGACCACTTCCATATCCTTTAAACAAAATGATCAAGACAAATAGGGTAAAGGAAAAAGAAAACTCTTACAACTGCCCACCTCCTACTAATTCAAAGATCTTGGAGTAGAGTCACTTTCTAAGATCCAAAAGCTATTGGTACAAATATCTGACAGTTAATATTAATACTTTTTATTTTATCATCATTTTTAAAGTTCAGTCTTCCTAAGATGCCAAAATGATTAGTGATGATTCAGTGAAAATGTGTTTAAATTGCCAAAAATTTGAATTTTACACATTTTTTATTAATAGAGAAGTCGAGACCAAGCCAATATTTCCTATAACAACACTAAAATCTGGCTATTTAGAAGAGTTCATTTAAAGGGAGAAATTATCATTTTTAAAAACAAATTGTACACCAAATCCAAATTAAATAATTTGCTCATTTCCCTCTGTTTCCTGTTCTCCATTTTCATTACCCTTCTATAGAAGTCTGAGTTTAGACATAACTCTTAGCTATCAGGAGATAAAAGGGATAGGAAAGCAAGTCTGCCAGTTTATACTTCAAAGTCAGAAATAGCATGTTAAGTCTACTTTCCAAATCCTCCTTGAAAAGATTCAGTAAATAATTCTGTAAATTATTCCAGGGGTATTGACAGAGAGCATGGCTTTAATTTTCAGCTTTTTAGCCATTGCACAGAGGCTCTTATTGGTATGTAGCTAACTCTTCAAGTGCTCTAACTGGAGTGGGGGTGGGGAAGGAGAACACAAATTGAATAAAGACTATCTCCCCATGCATTCATTTACAGATTTTCCATTCAGAGGATCACAAATAATCGACAATGTGCAGAATAAACTTCTCTGTTGGGAGTTTTAATCAGCTAAAGAAAAATAGTCTCCAAAGACCTGAACAGTGTTTGAAACATAGTATCATGGTAAGTCCATATATTGACTCTACCAATTCTGCTTCTTCACATTTCACATTACTTTGATTCCATTTCTTCACAGACACACACTCATAATCCTTTCATTTTTAAATTTTCTAAAGTTCCAAAAGTTAATGGCAAAAGTTTTTCAAATTTTTAAAGGCAACAATAATTTTTAAATACTAATAACAGTAAAAAAATAAACAGACAAATCAATGGAGTGGAATAAATAATCTAGAAATAAATTCATTTACAAAAGAGTCATATATTATTAAGGACTTAAGTGTGGAAGGACAGGATTGTTCAATAAATGATGTTGAAAAACTGCTTATTTTTAAATCTTAATCTCAGTGTTGTCAAATAAATATAAATTGATTAAAGAGCTAAATATAAAAATTACAGTGAAATTAGAAAATGCAAATCAAAAATATCAAATGTTAGGAATGGCATAATATCTAACAGCGATAATGGGGAAAAAATACAAATAAAAGATAAACAGCTTTTTGCATACACACATACACACACACACACACACTAAAATTTTTGAACATTAAAAAACAAGTTAAAATGAGAATATTGAAAATTCCAAAACTTTTACAAAAATATATATATATTTCATGCAAACACACAAAAAGAACACCAAGACTAACGTAACAATATAGCACATAAACATATGGTTCTTTAACCAAAGAAAAAAATAATATAAACTATCTAGTGATAAGAGAAATGAAAAATGGCCTAAGCTCATCAGTTTTGTACCTTTAAATCAATTATATGTAAATATGTAAATGTTGTACATACATTAGCAGAGATCATATGCATATATAAATAATAAAAGAAGTCAAATATTGTTATTATTAGTTTTTTAGCTATTAATGAAATACAGAGGTTGCAAATAAAATATCTAATGCTGGTGATCATGAACGTTTTCAAACATTGTTGGTAAGAGTGAAAATATCCGTTTTGGAGACAACATGTGAAGGCTTATATAACAAGATATAAAAATGGTGCCCTTTCTTTATCAGTTTGGGTGTAGTCCCCAAGACAATAGGTGAAAACTGATGCCTTATTCTATAGTAAAGTGCTAGACCATCTACTGAACTCGCAAAGAAAGCATCCAAGTGTACAGGAACTCAACACATTATCTACATAAACAAAGATCAAGAATATAATTAAAGAAGTTGAAGGCTTACAAAAAGATTTATTTGGAAAAACATGGCGGTGCCATGGTCCCATGGAGATGCTATTTTTCTTTTCTAAAGAATAGAGAGAAATTATTTAAAGCAGCAACTCAGAAAGCTTAGTGTGATTTCTCTGAGTTGAGAGCCAATGGGAGTTGAAGGGGTGGCCTTGTAGAGAAGTATCTGATAAACCTGAGATATGTAAATAAAAACCTAGCTAACAGAGCCAGTGACAACAGTGTAGATGGAAATCTATCAGCTTATAATCAGAGGTGTGTGTGTAAGAATGTGATAGATAATTGTTGGATCAGGGAAGTGAAGTTATGTGATGTGATTTGCATTTTTTAAATATATTCAGGCTGAGGAGTGGATTAATAATAATATTAATCATGATGGTTAATTTTATGTGTCAATTTCACTAAATCATAAGGTGCCCAGACTTTTGGTCAAACATTACTCTAGGTGTGTCTGTGGGAGTGTTTTTGGATGAGCTTAACATGTGAATTGATGGACTGAGTAAAGCAGATTGCTTTCCCAAATGTGGATGGCAATCACCCAAAAAACTTAAAACCTGAATAGAAGAAAAGCTGAGTAAGAGAGAATTCCTGCCTGACTGTGCTGACTCATTCGTCTTTCCCTGTCTTAGGACTCTAAATGAAAAATTAACTCTTATAAGGTCTGAAGCCTGGAATTTATACCATTTGGCTCTTCTAGATCTCAGGCCTTTGAATTTGGGCTGGAATTATACTTTTGGCTTCCCTAAATCTCTCTGACTGATGATCTTAGGACTTCTCAGACTCCATAATCATGTGAAGCAATTCCTTATTATAAATCTCTTTCTAAATATATGTCTATATATCCTGCCGGTTCTGTTTTACTAGAGATCCCTAACTAAGAGAGTAATAATAATAATTACTAACGCTGAGTGTTTTTTGTACTAGGTGCTATGCAAATGTTTTATGTTTACATATATCAATCTAATCCTCACAATAGCTCTACGATAGATGTTATTATGGTCATCATTTTAAAGATTAAAAAACTGACAAAACTAGTTAGAAGTCAGGTCCAAGACTCTCGCGCATACTATCTATCCAGAACATTCTCCCTTATGCCCTACTCTAAACTCCATAATAACTCAAAAAATAATAATAATTAGGGATGGAGACAATAATGAAAGCAGAGAGAGCATTCTAAGGTTCTTGCCAGTCAGACAAGAGATGATGGTGGCTAGGACTAGGCTTAGAGCAGATTCTAATCATATATTGAAGGTATAGTATGAGAGACAAGTGCTGAACATAGCAATGGACATGTATTATGTGAAAAAAAAAATGAGATTTGGGGGGTTAACTTGTTACTAGAGCATATCTAAACTATCTTCTCTTGTACCAGAAAATTGTTTATAATTCAGTCATTGTGATTTTGATTCTTTTTTTTCACACCTTATTTTAATGCATTTGAAATTTTATATATCCATTTACATATATACACACACATCCTGTTAAATCCTTGACAAAATTGACAAGATACCATGAGAACTAGTTTGCAAAATGTCAGAGCAAAAAAAGAGCATTCTTTTTCAATATCATTTGTAAATGAGGTTTGTCTACAGACAACCTATCTTGTGTAAAAGGTAATATCACCAGGTAAGGCATTTGAGTTTTAAACATCATCCTAATTTACTTTACATAGATACCACTTTAATAATTACTTTAATTAATGGATCATTGTAATTAATGATGGGCTCCTTTCTCAATACATATCCACCTCACAGAGTTTATTTGAAAGTTGATGGAGGAAAGAGTCATTTGCTCTCTTAAGAGTTACTCGTCTCTTCTCTTTTTCTTTTGGAATAAAACTGGAAAGTGGAGGAAGTGATTGTGCTCATATTGTACAGCACAGAACCATCAAGATGGCTTTGACTTGAACCATTTTATTTTCCTCTCTCAGCCAATACAAAGATGGATTTTAACCCCAAGTTTTATTTCAGGAATGTTACATACTGTCCTGTGTGAAAAAGGAATGCTATCTGTGATGGGATTTTTAATTTCCAAGCTTAACTCTAATAGCTGCCATAGAAAATGTCCTTTTCTTAGACACCTAATCACCAGGAAGGCTGCTTGGCAGCCTTGACCTATATGTGATTGTACAGTCAATAGGGAGATCAGTAGCTTTTGACCTGAATTTATCCGTTCTGGACTCAGAAAATATTACCAAGAAAACTATATTTGCACCACCTCACTCCAGTGCTGCCTCAGGACTACGGGGCCAGAACTACCTGGTGGGTCCATCCCAGGGCCTCTGCACATCAGACCTGGGTCTGTGCCCCCATCCCTGAGCCTGGTGTCCTGTGGCTGGAGTCAAGTTGCTATGGTTGCCAGAGGCATCTGTCACTGAGATAAAGTGACCCCCTTCACATGCACATGACAGCCTCCAGCCTTCAGCAAGGTCTGCATGCAAAGCTGAAAACAAAGAAAAACAGCAAAGAGGGAAAAGTGCCTTATAACTGGATGTTTAGTTTAGATTTTTATGTTTTAAAAATCACTTCTGCTCAGACACCTTTCTCCTGAATGGGACTTAATGATCCAATTAATGAGGACTCTGGTTGTTTTTAGTGATATCAACCAGACTCTGAGATAATTAAATGAGAAATGTGTCCTAAAATTTAAGGGGCAATATTTCAGTCTTACTGATATAATTATTTATTCTAAATTTCCAGACAAATGCTTAGAAAATAAGACAGGTTATAGAGAAGCAGAAGGACCCATAGGTTGTTGGATAATTTTTGTTATATAAGTCTGTGATTAGAAAAGTCAGATGGAGCATTTATTTATCATTTCAGTATGGCCACATAATAGTAAAGAGAGACTAATTTAAACCACAGCTCTGAATCTTTAATACCTTGCTTAAAATACACTTTTTGTTTCTTATGATGAGTTGTTAACAGAACCAATAGTAGGCCACTGTTCATGTTATATGTATACATATAGTGTGTGTACAGATGCATATATATGCATGTGTGTGCCGTATATATGTATGTATGTTTATATAGGTGTATGTGTCTATATATAGATATATAGATACATATACACAGTCACCTCCCAGAAGCAAGAATGGCAGCACTTTGTCATAAATTTTATATATGGACTTATGTTTACTTTAACAATAAACTTCATTATACATGTAAAATAAACACAATTCCATATATACATTGCCCTTTAAATATATATTTTATCAGTATTTGAATGTTTTCTATGTTCAAGTCACTGTATCTACTTACCTACAAAGTAGGTATGAAGTTGATAGTGCTTCTTTCCTTCCTTACTTTTTCTATTTTAGAATATTGCTTCTCTATCTTTTACCAATCCTACCCATTTCTTGGAGAAAATAAATTACATTTTAATGAAAAATAAAAAAGGGCATGTGTTACTGTGGAAGTAGTCAAGAGAACTAATTTGAAGCAAAGCCTTTCACACTATCAAAATAGGTTTATTAAAAAGAAGATGTGTTAAACAAATTGATAATATTAATAATAGTAAAAAAGAAAAACATTAACCTACTTAATGGTCTTAGAAGCGACCATTTGAAAACAAGAGCAACAAAATTACTCCATTGAGTCTGAAAAGGTATATTATAACACATTGTTAAACTACTTTGCATTATTGTTATGGAGTTAAATAAACCCATAACTAGAATTAATTAGTTAAATTTTGATTTTGTGTGTGTGTGTGTGTATGTGGTTATTTGTATGTTTGAATGAAGGAACTTGTGTATTAGTAATCTTTTCATGGTTATAAAAATAAAATTTATTGTCTTTACTTTTTAAAAAGTAACTTTCAGTCACTTTAAAAATACCTTTTTGCTTTTAAAAAGATCCATTTGTCTATAGCCATGCTACCCAGAACAAGCCCAATCCCATCTGATCTCGGAAGCTAAGCAGAGTCGGGCCTGGTTAGTACTTGGATGGGGACCACCTAGGAAGACCAGGTTCTGTAGGCTTAAAAAGTAATAAAAAAAATAAGGGATTGTAAGCTGACAAGGTCCTTGCCATTTGTGAGGTCAACCTAGGGTTGCCCTGCCTAAAAAAATATAAAATAAAATAAAATAAAATAAAATAAAATAAAATAAAATAAAATAAAATAAAATAAAATAAATAAATAAATAAAAAGATTCATTTGCTTATTTCTTCTACCCTCACCTTGTATCTATGAGGTTACAATCTATTTCACAAGCATTGAATCTTAACAGGATAAGTTTTAGGTAATAGGTGTTGCCTTCTAGAACTATGGTTTTAGAAAAATTACAATTAAAGTAGTGGAGATGGGGTATGAGAGGAGGTGATAGTTATCTAAGTGATAATTTATTTTGTTGAAAACTCAAAGCCATATTAGAGATTTCCATAAAGTTTCACACTTCTAATGATCCTAACTTTTTATGCTGAGAGATAAAGTTCCTATTTAGGTATTTGATGGTAGAATATTGAAAGGTCATTTGTCAGCAGGTCACTAAGCTGTTAAACTTATTAGGAAAGCTTGATACTGCTTGGTCCCATATTGTTGCTCTCTAAAATCCCACGGGCAGCTAGCAAGAGCAATTAGGCAAATTCTGGTTTAGTTAAAATTGACCCCTTTCAATATTTTGAAACATGCATAAGTACCTGTCAAAGTATATCAATCAACTCTGCGTTTCAAGATAGGAGGAGATGCTACTGGCAATGATCCCTACCTCTGCAGTTTTAAGGCCAACTCACCCTCCTACTAAAGCTTTACCAGGAGAAAGATTATTGAAGCAGATGGCAGACTGATGTAGGAAAGGCTATGCTTCAACTATACATTACACACATCTCTGCATTTACTCTATCCTTTGTATCCTCAAAGTTATAGATCAGAAAGTACAGTAATGCCCTTTTCATAACTGAGCTATTTATATGCTAGCTCATATGTTTTAATGTGTTTTAGTTTAAAAAGTAGAAACAAAATTAAGTTACAAAGTGTGATCTCTGAAAGTAATTTCACCTTTATTTTAATATTGTTTCGTATTGCCAAATATTTTATATGAGGATGGAGTGGGCCTGTGTATGCACAATGTGCATGTGTGATCAGATTTTTGTTGTATCTGTCAAAAGAGATAATTAGATGTTAGCAACATCTTTCTTATCCTTTAGGAAGCCAATCCTAATTTTCAAGGAAAATTTGAAAATATATAATAATTAAGGATTTATGAACTTGAGATCATTTATATCTTATGAAGTTGTTAGCTCTTAGATTGTATGCCTAAGTCTTTGCAAACTCATTAAAAATAAAGAACTAATATATGTTTCTATTAATTCATTCATTCATTCAACAGATATTTAATAAAGGTCTATATATTCTGACCACAAGCCACAAAACTCTATAATATCTATAAAATGGCTGAACAAGACAGAATGGATCTTTAATCTCCTAGAATCTAAAATCTAGTGAGTAAACCTTAGTGAGTATTAGTGGATCGATTCTGAATAACTCAATATATAAGTACAATTTTTTTCCTTTGAGTAAATCACTCTAATTTAAAAGGGATTCTCTTTAATACTAGTGTATTGGAAGAAGTCTAAGCTATAATTTTTTAACAAATATCACCTTATTTTTAGAGAACCAGGGTACTAATGACTAAAAAGGCACTCAATTGAAACAGTTCCAGAAAATGAGCACATACATAGACACATATGCACATAAATGTACACACAATTCAATGTAAACCATAGAGTCATTAAAATGATTAATATTAAATGTCTTTAAACTAGTGTATTAATTTTCTTATAAAAAATTATCATTTGGAATTTTCGTTAAAAATTATACCCCAAGGAAACCTCCCAGATATTCTGATTCAGGATGTTAAGTGTGCATCCCAGGAATATACATTATCAATCCATCTAATCTGATTCAGGTACTTCATGACTTATACTTTGAGAAACATTGCCTTAAATAATAAATGGATTGTATTTATGAGTCAACAAATTAAAAACAGGACTTCTGTCCATAAAGACTTACCTGCTAAAGAATCTGTTCTCCCATCATAAAAATTTTTTAAATTTAAATTTTTTTTTAATTTAAAAAAACTCTGAAAAAATTTTAAAGACTAACAAACAACCCCTCGGGAAAACATATTAAAAAAAGTGATTTTCAGACTTTCAAACACACAATGGAGAACCATTGTTCCTCAGAAAAGGGAAACAAATGAGATGTGATTGTTCATAAAATTAGTTCTCAGAACTTAGAGCTGGTACAGGGAACTTAAAACTCCTTTGAGTGAGAACCCAGAAATTGGACTTTAGGAGAACTAAAATGACTAGAAATTGTGGGACAGACTACAAGAGGACAGTGGGTAAGCAAGTGAGAGAGAGAGAGAGGGATATGTCTATATATCCTCTAGTCTTTGGCTGAGTATCTGAATATATGTGTCATCAAACTCACTAAGACCAGGGGAAAACATTAGAAATCAAGCTGAATAATTCTCCATGCTCACAGAGGGCTAAAAACATTTTATATTTCCAACAGTCAAAATGGAAAGGTTTCATAATATACTCATAGAGTAGAATCAAAAAAGGCATTATCTTGGATCCAAAGCCAAGAGTGCTTTGGATCAGCATTTAAAAAGTTTCCAAGAAAATTTTGAAAGGATAAACTTGTTCCAAAAGAGCTCAACTGAATGCTAAAGAAATTTCAACACTCTTTAAAGTCATACAACAAAATCCAGTAACTAACAAAATAAAATTCATTAGGTAGGGCACTCAAGCAAAGAAGAAGAAAAATGTGACTTATAAGAGATATAAATATCGATCAATAGAAATAGCCTAAAAATGACAGACTATGGAATTGCAAGCCAAAGACAATATAAAAGAAATTATGAATGTTATAATGCTCAGGAGTATAAAGGGAAACTTATAGATGTTGAAGAGGGAAACAGAAGATATAAAAAGATAGAACTACTGGAAATGAAAAATATAATATATGAAATGAAAATACACAAAATAGGATTAAAAGCAGATTAAACACTACAGAAGAATATATCAGTGAACTCAAATTCATAGCAATAGAAACTATTCAAAATGAAGTTCAGTGAGAAACACACTGAAAAAAACATAAACAAAACATGAGCAACTTGTGGGGCAATATCAATTTGTCTAACAAATGTATAATTGAAACATGGTAAATGAGAGAGGGAAAAGGTGAGAGAAGACAGAAAAAAAGACTGAAAAAATAATCAAAAGTGATAAAAAATATAAACTCTTAGGTCCAAGAAGCTCGAAAAACTTCAAGCATAATCAGCATAAAAGGAAGTACTCTAAGATACTAAAGGTATTTTAAAAATATTAACAAAAATATAATCTTAAATTCAGTGAAAGGAATATAATAAACAGAATACCAAAGACATGATGATATCAGCTTTCTTGTCATAATGTATGTTAAGCAGAAGATAGGACATGGCACCTTTAAATCAATGAAAGAAAAAAATCCGTCAGTTCTCAATTCTACACTCAATGAAAATATTCTTTCATAAATAAAGGCAAAATAAAGCTTTTTTAGGGGGAAAAAAGAATAATGAGTAGCTTTATTGCCATCGGATTCTCTACAGGTGAAGGTAAACTATACCCAATGGGAATTTGAATCTTCCCAAAAGAATGAGTAGTGTCAGAAGACCAGTTGTTTAAGGCCAAAAATAATAACAGTGTGTTGTTGGGTTTATATCATATGTAGAACTAAAACATATGACTATGTTTACATCAAATCAGGGAATGTAGAAATACAAGGGTTTTGTACTAGATTAGAAGTGATATAATGCTAATTGAAGTGATATGTTAAAGTGAAAGTAATAAGTTAAAGTGTATATTGAAAATCTTATATGGAAAAGTAAAATAGAAAACAACATATGCTAATAAGCCAATAGTGGAGATAAAATGTAATCATAAAATAAGGATTAATATAAAAAATAATACAAAAGAATTTGAGAAAAGAGAGCAAATGACTACAGTGAATGAACATGCAGTAAGATGGTATATTTAAAACTAAACATATCAATAATCGCATTAGATTTGAATCATCTAAATACTTTAATTAAAATATAGATATTGTCAGATTGGATAAACAAGATTCAACTACATGTTCTCTTCATAAAACCCAAATAAAATATTCACATATAAATAAGTTAACAGCAAAAAGATGCAGAAATATATACCATGCAAAAAAAATAATAATTTTAAAAAGCTTCAGGATAAAGAATGTTACCAGAGAGAAGGATGTCAACTCATGATAGAAGAGTCAATTAACCAAGAAAACATAACAAGCCTAAATAAATTTGAACAAATTTTTTAAATGCATAGAAAAAAAGTAAATGAGAAATAGACAAGAATTCAATTATAGCTGAAGATTTCAACATGCAGATTTCAATAGTCTTTTCTCAGTAATGGATTAAGTGGTGCAAAAATTAGACAAAAAATTCAATAAGGATGTGGAATTCCTAAACACACTCTCAGCCAAATTGATCTAATTGGCATATAGGACATTCTTAATAAGATTAATAAAAACTACACGTTTTTCAAGTTCACAAAGAATATTGACCAAGATATACTATATTTTGGCCCAGAAGGCAATTCTGAATAAATTTAAAGGGATTAAAATCACATGTATGATATTATCTGACCCCTATAAAATTAAACTAGAAAATAATGAGTATATTAAGATTAATAAAAATATGTATTGGTAAACTTAAGAATTTTAATATATACTACTAAATAACCCTTGAGTCAAAAAGGGTATCACAATGAAAATTATAAAATATTTTGAATAGTATTAAAATGAAAATTTTGCTCACATCAAGAACAGTACTTAAAGAGAAATTCATACTATCAAATATTTATATTGGAAAAGGAAAATAAAGGTGTCAAATAAATGACCTAATTTTCTACTTGAGAAACTTAAAAAAAAGTAAAGAAAATTAAATACAAAGCAAGTAGAAAGAAAAAAGCAATAAAGATAATGTAAATCAGTAGAATAGAAAGCAGGAAAATAAAAGATTTATGAAAGCAAAGTGGTTCATTAAAAATACCTACAAAATGAACAAATATCAGCCAGACCAATTAAGGAAAAAAGAGGATACAAATAAGCAGTACCTGAAAAGAACAGAAAGTACTGACTACACTTCCTACACTGGAAAACTAACAATAAGGGAATACTATGCACATCTTTTATGCCTGTAAATCTGAAAATTTATATGAAGTGAAGACCTTGAAAGACACAAATTAGAAGCTCACTGAAAGAATAGTAATGTGAGAAAACTATATATATAAAAAATTGAATTCTTACCTAAAAATTTTCTTATAGAAAAATTTCAATTCTGAGATAATGCAATGATGAAAGTCTGAGGTAATGCATTATTTTTCAATAAAAAGTGAAACAATCGCAACTCATGAAAAAAAAGGGGGAGGCAATATGAATTTTGACCCTTACCTCAAATGATATATAAATATTAACTTTAATGTAGAATACTTCTAAATATAAAGGTAAAATTTATAATTATTTTAGAGCAAAATAGAGCAGATTTTTCTGTCATAAGCTTAGATAAAGATTTCTCAAATATAAACCATAAAAGAAAATTAATCAGCAAATTAGATTTAATAAATTTTATTTAAATGATTTTCATCATACACTATTAAGAAAATGGAAAGGCATGCCAAGTATGGGGAGAAAATATTTACACACCATGTATCCGATAAAGAACTTCTATTCAGAACACACAAAAATTCTTACATGTCAATAACAAGAAGACAATTAAGATAATTTTTAAACTGAGCAGAAATTTGAACAAATACTTTACCAAGTAAGACATGTAAATTGTATATAAGCACATGAAAAGATGTTCAACATCACTAGTCATAAGAGAATGCAAATCAAAATTGCAATGAGATACCACCATATATCCAAAAGAATGGTTAAAATTAAACCTAATGATAGTACTATTTGTTGACAAAGATGTAGAACAACTCAAATACATTGGTGTTAGTGGAAATGTAAAATTGTACAGACCTTTGGGAAAACATTTGGCAGTTTTTTATAGAGATAAAGATCTACCTACCATATGATCAAGCCATTCCACTCTTAGATAACCTCAAGGAAAAAAAAAAACAAAAAACACATGGTCATATAAAGAATTGCATATGAATGTTCATAACAGCTTTACTCATGATTGCTCCAGACTGGGACCAAACAAAATATCCGTTTACTTATGAATTGATAAATTCAAACTTTGAAATACTACTGAGCCATAAAAATAAAGAATTACAAAAATATGCAATATGAGTGGACCTCCAAAACATTTTGCTAAGTGAAATCCAGATGCAAAATACTACATGCTCGTAATGGATTGAGTGTTGTGTTACCCCAAAATTCAAATATTGACATTCTAACTCTTAATGTGATGGTATTGGGAGGTGGGCACTTTAGAAGGTAATTAGGTCATGAGGGTGAAGCCCTCAGCAATGGGATAAATGCTCTTATAAAAAGGAACCCTAGAGAGTTCTCACCTCTTCTCCTCTATGTAAGTTTACAATGAGAAATAGTGATCTGTACCTGGAAGAGAGTTCTCACCAAAACCCAACCGTATTGGCACCCTGACCTCAGTCTTCTCACTTCCAGAAATGTGAGAAATAAATTTCTGTTGTTTATAAGTCACTCAGTCTATGGTACTCTGTCACAGCTGCCCAAACTAAGACAATGCTGTGTGATCCTAAATTCTAGAAGGTGAAACTATAGTGACAGAAAGCAGATAAGAGGTCAGGAGTGTAGGGAGGGGCAGATGGACAGAAATACACTTCTTGGAAGACGGAAATTTGCCATATGATGATTTTGGTGAGAGTTATATGATTATATAAATTTTCCATCTACTTGCATAATTTAAATTGGTGAATTTTGCTGTATGTACATTGTACATTATTACCATTATTTTCAAAAAGACATACTGAAGTTCATCATATATAAAGAATTTTTCTAGTAAGTAAAATATACTTCCAGAGAAAGATAGTCTTTAACTCTACATAGCTCTTTCATTCAGAATAAAGTGACAGCATCTTCTCTGTCCAATTTTACTGAATTTTACAGTCTCATACAGTGCAATTTTATTGGAAAATTTCATTTCAAGCAAATGATAGTTAAGGTCATCTACTTATTTGATAAATCAAACAAAACTGGTCAAAAGCAAAAGCATTTCCTATTGAAATGAAAAAATACCAAAAAGCATAAAGTTTCTTTCAGTAACATAATTTTTTTTTTGCTTTAGAATTGTATCAGATTATGGTATATATAGTCTGAAGCAGATCTGAAAATACAAATATATAGAACATTATAGAAGCTATGTAGAAGGTAAGAGAAAAATGATCCCAAGATGCCCCAAACCTACTGGGAAGAATTATATCATTAGGGCCACATGACCCTAGCTGAAAGAGTGGGAAGTCCCTGTTTCAGAACTTTATAATGGATTGTTTTACAACAGGTTATTTCATCAGTTAGTCATTTAGAGTAAGTTCCCTAAAGAACAAAATGGACTTGCTTTATAAATCAGAAATTCAAGACAGTAGTTGCTACTTTGATGAAAATTGCATGAAAGTGGGATTTTATATGTTGATAAAATGGAAATGACAGTATTTGCTCTCACTTATTATGAAATCCCAGTCATTCTTTCTCTCAGTTCAGAAAAAGAAAATTCAGCTAAACCATTCATTTGAAAGGTCAAACATCTGGTAAATTCTACCCTCTGAGAGTTCTTACCTAAAATATACAGAAGAACTAAGCCATTAAATACAGTTATTTTAAAGTCTCTATATTAAACCTTGCACTTAACTTTTTAGATCTTTCTAGAAGAAATTCGGAGAAATGAACAGCTTGTCAGCTTTTGAGGAAAACCAATATTTGCTGGATTTCTAGTTCTGCTACTTCCTATCTATGACCTTGGGAAAAGTACTATGAATTTCAATTTACTTTTCTGTAAAACTGAGCAAAGAATTCCTACCTTGCAATTCTGTTGTGGCATTTAAAATTGCTAGATATTGTATTTCTTCTTATTTAATCTAGACAACTATTTAGCCCAAATCTTCACCTATAACAGATCAGAAACAGCAAATAAGAAATAAGATATGAGCAAAAAAGAGAAAGACCAAATAACCCTATATCTATTATGGAAATTAAATTAATAATTGAAAATCTATAAAAGAAAGTACCAGGTGCAGATGTTCCATTGGTGAACTCTACAGAATACTGAACAAAGAAATAATAGATATTTTCTGCAATCTTTTTTAAAATATAGAGGAGGAAAAAGTAATTTCTCCCACTCTATTACATATATATATGAAGTAACCATACATACATACATACATACATATATATAGATGTGGACTGCACATAGTGACTTCCTTCCAAAAAGTAGAGTACAGAAAGAAGGAATATTTGGTAACTTTACAGTTAAGAGGCATTTCAGACTCCAAACTCTATTTCACATAGGTAATTTAAGGTTAACATCCACAGCAACAAGTCATGTTAATAGCATGTACCCTTAATATAATGTAATAAGAAAGGGACCTTTTCCTCAAAAATCCATGATCCCTGTCAAATCATGAAAGAAAAAACCTAGCAAACCCAGTGAAGGGATATTTTACAAAATACTTGATCAATACTCCTCAAAAATGTCAAGGTCAACAAAATCAAAGAATATCTGAGAAACTGTCACAGCCAAGAATAACCTAAGGAGACATGACGACTAAATGCAATGTGGTATTCTGGATGGGACCCTGGAACCCCATCCCACCCCCAATAAAAAGACAATAGATTAAATTAGGGTAAATCTGAATAAAGTAGGGGTTTTAGTTAATAATGTATCTATAATGGTTCATTCAT
Organism: Pteropus alecto; assembly: GCF_000325575.1. Taxonomy (NCBI): domain Eukaryota; kingdom Metazoa; phylum Chordata; class Mammalia; order Chiroptera; family Pteropodidae; genus Pteropus; species Pteropus alecto. The sequence goes on along the minus strand of NW_006494612.1, from coordinate 7,569,979 downwards.
TATGAGAAATCAAATTTATCATACTAATGTAACATGTTATCATTTGGGGAAACTGAGTATTAAGTGTATAGGAAATCTGTATGATCTTTGCAACTTTAATACATATAGGCCCATTTACTTATCTATTTTTATCTTGAATTAGTTTTGGCACATTATTTTTCCTCTAGGAAATTATCCATTTCAACCAAAACTTCAAATTTAATGACATAATATTCTTTATAATATTCTCATTATCTTTTTAATATCTTTTCCTTTGCATTTCTAACATTGATCCATTGGGTCTGTATCCTTATACTTTTCTGGGACAGATAAAGGCTTGGTTTCAGAAAGCAGGGCTTTGGACAAAGGACCCATTGTCCTTTTACTGGAGTAAAATGAAAATGATCTCTTATTCATGATGAAACTACAGAGGAAAAAGATTTATTCTGCCACATCCAAATGAAGCAAATTCTAAACAGAAATTTAAGTACATTTAATACAATTATAAAGAAAAATTTTCCATGTTTCCAACTCTAGTGTTTGATCAAACTGATAAGTCAAGATCCTTCTACCAAGTTCAAGATATCAATACAGTAAATGATAAATTATTGACAAGTTACAAGTAAAATGAATATAATGCTGCATATATATACACAGTATAGAGTGTATAAAAATACTGAATACTTTTTAAAATATTAATGTTATATCGTTAAATATTTTGGAAGCTGGTATTTTAAATTGCACAACAATTAATTCTTTCTTTCAATGTGTAGTAGACATTAGCGTTGCTTACCAGTATTGCCAGTTCTCTTGGACACTTTGACGTTTTTTGGTCAATGACATGCATTGACATAATGAGTATCACTTTTGTATGGAAGCATTTTCAAACCAATGCGTGATCTCTATCACCCTGTTTAAATGGCCAGCAAGTTCTAGATTTTGCAATTTGGGGTGGGGGCAGCCTCTCTTAGCCTAGATCACTAAATTGCCTCATGGAGATCAGTTGCTTATCAAGTCTCCTAGACCTGCTGTAGACTTTGCTTAAGTGAGAGATACATTTTAATTATCTTAAGCAACTGATGTGTGTGTGTGTGTGTGTGTGTGTTTAAATTATTGTTGCTATTGTTTGACTTAGCTTTGTTGTTTTTGTTTTTTAGTTATTCCAGCCTAACCTCGCTTAATCTTACTAAGATAATATCAAGAACAAATTAAACTCTGATATTATGGAGATTTCTGTCCTCCAGAGGATTAGAGAGTAGCAAGATAGAGCTCCAACCTGAAAAGTTGATTGGTTTCTTAGGTAGGATTTCACAACTTAGAAAAAAGATAACAATCAAAGCATCATGCTCATTTGTGGTTGGTTTCAGGAAACTCTTATCAAACTCATATATAGTTAAATAAAATGCTAATTTATGCATTTGTAGAAATGTCAAAGAGATGGCTAATCAAGCCCAAGCTTGGTGATAAGACTTGTCCTTTCATTTAAGAGCAAGCTAAACTATAATGAAAACTTTGATTATAGATGTAAAGGCAGAATATAGAGATTTGGTTGCCTGATCTTAATGACTGCAGGAGAGGTAGCTGCTTGGGGAGAGGAGGTGTGGTTTACTTACTCAAGTCCTCTATTCACAGCATCTCTCCCCTGAAGGGAAATGAAACACTAATAAATTCTTATGCTGTAGACTTCCTTTTCCTAACTTCTACATAAACATATCCTTCGTTCAGATGTTAATATCACTGATAAAGCCACAGATTTCTCTTACTGTCAAAATGAACTTTGATTTTTTTGTCCTTTTTTCAACTTGAAGTTATGAAGACATTTAAAGTAATTTTTGCTGAGAATTCATGTCTTTATATATTAATTTCATTATTCCAGTTCTTTCAGATTAAGTAATACTTCACAATTCCCTCATTCAACAAATATTTATTGGGTACCTACTACATGTCAAACATGATTCTAGGTGATGAAAGCATATTGAATAGACCAAAGCTTCTAGTCCTGAGGCTTATATTCTAATGAGGGAGACAGACAATAAATAAATAAGGATATAATTAAAGTCAGAAATGGAGAGTGCTATAAAACACTTCACCATCACAAATATTTGCATTGGATGTTGGATTTTTTTACTATGGTTTAAAGAGAAATGACGATACATTTATAAAGTTTATGGATATTAACACATTTAAGGAATACAATAGATATTAGTTGCATTTTAAAATAGCTAGTTTGCTATAAAAACTGATTCACTAACATTTATTCAGGATGCAATATAGATTTTAAAATACTATACAATGAATTTATCTTTATCCCAAACGTATGTGAGCCAAGAAACATTCTATAAATAGAGTAATAATTAACACATTACACAAATTTAAATTCAAAACAGTTACAGAAGTGCTTTCGCAGCTCCAAAGATGTTCTTGTGGATAAAACACCTAAGGAAGATGCTCTAGAGTGCAGCCATATTGCTTCTTATTCCTGGTTTTATTGTGCTATGGATAGCTTCAAAAGCAGTTTACAAATAGGAAAGCTTCTATTGTATGCTGATTTCTCCAGGAAACAAGTTTTATTTTAATCGATCATTGCTTTAGGACAGGCAGTGTCTAGATGAGAAGAAATCATATCACTAAAATATCTGGCAGAAAATCCTAGGTTAGTAAGTAGTCCTACATCGAATGGCAGTATTATATCTTAAACCACAAAGAAACAAAAAGGATGAGACATTGCATTCTAAGAGACTTCTTAAACAATTGCTAGATTGCTATTCTCTTTTCTAAATATGCTGCAAGGTGTAACTTTGGATATCTCTGATGCAAACAAAACTATAGAGCAACTGATAAGCTGTTGTACATGGGTAATAAAACAGGAAAAGAAGAGGAGAAAATGCCCTTCTTTTTCAAGGAAGGAAAAATACAAAAGGTTAAGATAATCTAAGTCTGAGAGTGTCTAAATCTGCATATACCTTTATTTCTCAGCCCTGAGTCTATATTCCCTAAAAGCAAAGGGAACCTGATATTCTTTCTCCATTTTCTTCACACATTTTCTTTTTTAAAGACAGAACAAAAAGAGTTAACATGAGCTAACTCGGGAAATATGTCTAAGGAGAAAAGATAACCTTATCAAGAAATTAGAGAAAGAGCCATCAGAGAAAAAAGTGAATGATGCCAAATTAAGATTGAGAGTCAGCTATAAATAAAGAAGTCCATTTTTCCAGGGATTGGCAGCTGTTTTATATAAAGGACCAGTAGTAAATATTTTAGGCTTTGCAGACCATATCCTCTCAGTTTCAACTAATCAATTTTAATTATAGTGTGAAAGCAGACATGCAGGCAATAACTAAATATTCCCATAAAACTTTATTTATAGACACTAAATTTGAATTTCATATAATTTTCATGTGAAAAATCATGAAACATGTTTTTCTTTTATTTTTTCCAAACATTTAGAAATGTAAAAGTCATTCTTAGCTGACAAGCCACACAGCAATGTGCTGTGGACCAGAATTGCCCCACACTTTGCCAACCGCTATACTATCCTAAGAACATAACCAGATGATGGCTGTATAAAATTTTCTTTTTATGTTATGACACAATTTATGTTTAAATTAATAATATAAATGATATAATAATAGACAGTTTTTTTTTAAATATATGAATAAGAAAAGAAATTTGTATTTCTTGTTCTGTTCAAGTTTGTATGTTTGTACATTCAAGTCTTTCAGTCCCTCATTATATTAGATCCAAAATGGAAGAGCAGTACCTAACTAATAAATTCACAACTTAAGAGCGAAAATTAAAAATCCAGGTCACAGAGGTAAAATCTTCAAGGCCCTGTCAAAATGCGCAAGAAGAGAGAGAGAGAGAGAGAGAGAGAGAGAGAGAGAGAGAGAGAGAGAGAGACAGAAATGGCCATTGCAGATACATTTTGATTACATTTGATATTTAACCACATCCTCAAAAGATTAGAGGAATCTTGACGTCCTCATCAACAGTGGATTCCTACATGTGGTCATTACTCATGACCACATGAGTTTATTCACTTTGGATTCCCTGGTTTTCTATCTCTAAACATTGGTTTCTTCTGGAAACCACAGAACTTGAGCAGGTCTTTGTTCCCAGGGGTGATTCTAGTTCAACCAAGTGTAACCAGGAGGATCTGGGTCCTGGGGCTTCATGCTGCTTTCTGCTCCGAAGCCATCCAGTGATGGGAGGCCTCTGGAGGATCTGTGCAGAGGCCTTGCTAGAAATCTTGATGAACCTTTTATCTAAGCAGATACATTGGCTAAAGTCAGCACATCTAATTGATACATAGGGGAAAAGCATTTCTGGAGGCTTTGCCGTGCTGCTGAGTAAGTAACAGCGAAGCAAACAAAGCAGAAACCTCATCTTCGAGAAATACTAGCTATCTTTCCAGAAGTCTCAGAATTGCTTGTACATTAATTTATTCGTATCAGTCATTTCCTTTGTATAACCTTCAAGTCAAATTCAGTGGTTTCCAAACTTTTGTTTGCTCTTTAAAGCAGCAATTAGATTACTTTAAGAATCCAATAGAAAACCTCAAGATTAAATAAGTCCGAATTGGGGCTGCTCAGGCTAACTGTGGATGAGTCCAGTGCATGTAGTTCTCTCATCTAATTCAGTGGCTCCTGGGATTTCTCAAGTGTGACCTGACAACTACTAGTCTTTACTATTTTACTTGCTATTTTACCCTTGCTTTACAAAGGTAAAGTTTTTCTCCAGCCATGTATAGAAATGGCAATCTTTAAATTTTCTCTTTCAGAATAAAATTCGGCACAGATGTGTTATAAAGTTATGAAAACTTTAAATAAGACCAGTTCAAGTCCCTTCACCCTTTCCCATAACAAATAGGAATCCTGAGGAGTTGCTCATTGTAGGTTACTGTGTGGGTTGTTTTCTCTTTCGATTGCTTTTAGAAATAAAATTTACCTTAGTTTCAAAACATTCAATTTTGGAAGTGCTCATAGAGTCTATTCTTCACGAACAACACTCACAAATATTCCTGCAGAAGGCAGAAGCTTCAGGGTTGGGGAGAAAGAGAGAGTTCTTGTTAACTGGAAGCCTCTCAATGATTTAGTTGGAAAGATTTCTAGAGAAAGCAGTGAAACCAGGGATAGAGAAGCAACCCCCAACTGTGAACAGTCATGGGAAATTGAAAGATAGGAAGACATGCATAATTTAGCCTGGCTGACAAATTAGTATTCATCCTAGTCTATGAATACTTGCTTTGGCCTGCCCACAATTAAAGTGCCAACTTAGCCTTGAATTCAAGGGACATTATAAAGATCAGAAGAAAAAAATAACAGTTTCTAAAGTCTTTTATTTAGGGTACTGAAAACATCTTGAATTAAATGGAAAAAACAACTCATTTACTTTCAACTACTTTTGCCACTTGTTTCCAAAGACCAAAAAAACTGCAACATGGAAATTGCTCAGGACATTTTTGGGGACTCCAAGAATTATTGGTGCCTGCTGCTGCTGATGGTTATTTGGTCTAAATTTTTAAAATATTAGGACTACATTGTAGTTCACTCTGATCGGTGTTAAATATCACTAAATTTATTTTAAAAAAACTTGAATTTAATAAATCCTGCATGAAACATAATAATTTGATAGCTCTTAATATAAACAACCTTTTTAAAATTAGATAACTGATCCAATGTAGGCTTAAAAATGCAAAAGAAGGCACATCTGGAGATAAAGTTATATGTTAATTTGCTCCCTGATCTCAAGCTGCTTCCTCAAGTATGTAAGGATTTCATTTATTGTAGATTTTTTTGGACTTCTTTCCAGGCTTTGTTTTCTCAACCTGGGAGGTCAGTCCTGGAGGGGATGAACAATAGCAGTCAGGGAACCATTTTTTAAAATAAGAAACTTCTGAGGTTGTATTTTTATCCCAAATATATGAGTGTGTGTGTGTGCATGCATAAATGCATGCACGCATGTGTGTAATGTAAACTCACATTTCTAAGATATATTTTTCTCCTAAAATCATACGATAGGATCTCCTGAGGATAGGTTTGGGGGTAAAAAAGGAAGATTTATTTATTTATTGAAAGTTTCTTAAAATCCAGTTTCCACTCTTCTAATAAGTTCTTGATATATTAAAAACACATTTTACATATATTTTGTGTATATATGTGTATACATATTATGTATATATTTTTTTATGCCATCTGTGTACCTTTTCTAAACTCAGTTCTATGTGAAAGTCTCTGAGAGTGCATTGGTTCTTGATGTAACCTGTGGCACAATAAAATGTAGCAGAAAATGAGCTAAAAATATATTTGGCTGTGATTATGAGGAGTCAGAGCTTGCTTGCTGAAGGGTCACTAAGAAGAATTAATTATGAAATAAAAGCAGAATCTTCATGGTACTAAAAAACAGCCAGGTGAAAGGTGAAAATCAAGTCAATCACCAAAGTAATCTACTAATGTTTTACAGTCCCAGCGTTTATGCAAAGAGGTACTTCGCAAGCAAACAAAAATTTTCACAATCATTAAGAAGACTGATAAATGTACTGGAGAAAAAATACACATATTTTATTGTAAGAATCAGATAAACAGTATGCTAATAACCAAAGAACAATGATTAGAGGAGAAATGGAAAGAGACTATCTTCTGGATCATGGATTTTCTTTCAATAGCTTAATTTAATTTCACTAAAAAAATGGTGATTTCAGCCTCTTTCCAAGACATTTCTTACTTACTCCTCCCTGATCTCCAAGAATCCTACAGCCCTAGTAGATAAAAGAAGAGTTTGTAGTAAAGATTGATATGTTGGTAAAAAAGAAGACAAATTTTAATTTTAAAAATAAATAAGATAATGCTTTAAGATAATGCTTGAACAAAATCTAGTACTTTGCAATAGCCTATAGGATTACAACATTTTTTTCCATAATACACATTTTTATGTCTCATGAGATATAATATCAATATATTACAGAGCATGAATATTGATAATGAATCAGAAAACAACAATATGGGATGTGATGAAATCAACAACATTTATAGGTAATAGCAGCCATTAAAAGAGACTGGAACTTGCAATATTGAATAGAGGAATTTAAGAACAGTAATTGAACAGTTATTCTTATAATAGTCTATTAATCTTGTCTTTAAAATACTTATCCCATGTTGTAATTGCATTGTGAAAGAGATATTGATGAAGAATTGCCTTCAGTTAAATCAGTCTAAAGCAAGAGATTCTAGAAACTTTTGAATTATTAGCATAGTAAACCCAACTCAGTGTGTTCACCTAACATGACCATATTATTTCTAGATAATCTGTGTACCACTAGGCATATTTTGTAAAATATAACTCAATAAAAGTTTATTAAATTATATCAAAAATGCTATATTCAAGTGGAAAACTGAAAAAATATTAATAGAAAAATTTGAAACTCCAACACTTACCATTTACTTCCTAGGAATAGTTGCTACAATAAAATGTAAATAATGTATTATCAATTGTAACCTAACATTTTATAAGCAAAAGCCATAAAAACTTAGAAAAGTATAAGATTCACAAGTGAATTTACTTGTTATGAATAATTTTGTGCTATCATGATTTAAAAATTACTAACTTGCATTTTAACCTTCAAAAGATATAATTTTCTATTCATATCTTAGATTGCCTTACAATGTGTCATCCATTTCATTTAGTTATTTTGTTTCAATTTTTTTCATTTGTTTGTTTTAAGACTGGAACCCCAAACCTTAGCTAATATGGGCAATATGTGGCCATTGATATGGAGAGATCGACCATTCATGTTACACTCTGTTTTGGGTGCTGCTTTTGCATTCTCTGCCCATTGGAATCTGGCATCTGAAAATCCATTTGGGTCTACTGAGTGCAAAAGCTGGTCTCACACAATACCTAGAGGAGCATGTGCTACAAATATTAAATTTTGACCTATGATTATATTACATATATTTTTTTAGTCAATGAATATTTATTGGGCATCATTGTGTTATATTTTTGAGACTTTATAATATGAAAAGCCCTCCAATGTCATTGGAAAACCAAGGCACCAGTACTCATTTGTTTTTCCAGGGCCTTGGATTGACTTGCAAAATGTAAATTTGAAAATATTCTAATAACATTTCTTTCAAAATATTTAATAGCTCAGACCTTTCACTTTCATTTTTTTTTTTTTTGCCAGTAGACTAAATTATGTGGCTTAATTTTATAATGATCGGTAGAAATTTTCTAGCTCATTTAAAGTGTTATAATATATAGAAATGTGTATTTGTAATGTATCGATGTTATATTATCATTAGCAACATTTTATACTGCAAATATTAGACAATGAAAACTTGGTTCCAAAACTTACTTCCAATACAGGAAAAAGGAAAAAAAATCTTTAATGTGAAAGGGAAATTATAGTAATTTATATTAATAATCAATATATCAGATCATTGGTGTTTCCACAGTCAAAAAACATTATTTCATCTCCCACTCAAATATTTTTTTAATTTTAATTTTTTTTAATTAATTTCAAATGATTTTAGAAATACTAGCTTGTCCTTTTGTTCAACAAATAAAATCATAGTAAATCTTCATTTGACAGATGAATTGTCTCAGAATTTAGGAATAAGGCAGAGGAAAAAAGTGAACAAATTTTCAAAACATTAAAAATGACCTAAAATAGTCTTATTTATTTTTTAAGTTCATATTATTATTCTATGAGCAGCTTTAAATAGAAACTCCAAAACTATTTGTCAAAAATTGTGAGCTATGTTTTTATAATGGTTGTTTTATTTGTGTAATTTTAAATATATATTATATATAAATGTATATATAATTAATGTGCTTATAGATTTTGGTAATGGAACAAATAGCACCAAATTTTAAACTATTTTTGGTAAATAGTACTTTGCAATTGATGTTTGGCTATTCTATCCATATTCATTTCACTCTGGGTGTTAATTTAATCCTAAAATTTATTGAGTAACAATAAATTTCTGTCACTGCTAATTGCCTCAAGTTATTTTCTAATTTCATGTCACAGCAGTCCTCCCATAAAGGCATTATTGTCTTGCCCATTTTATCCATAATGAAATGTAGACTCTAAAATCTCAAAGATCCTAGGAGACATCAGATAAGAAGAGATAGAGCTTAGATTTTGAGTCACAGTCCTATATGTGAGCCTCATTTTCTGAGCTGTGTGACTTTTAAAATTCACTTTTCTGTTTCTTTCCTCATCAGCAAAATGAAGTAATGATAATCTCCAGCTTACACAGTAGGAGCACATTAACTTACACAGTGAGAGACAATTAAGTTAATAATAGGTCTATGAAAGTGCCTATCACATGATAGATGCTCAATAAACATGAATTTCCTATTCCTTTGCCTAAGGTGGCACAAATAATAAATGTCAGATCATGACTCAAACCCAGATTTCTTGACTCCAAAACTAAGTGCTATTTTCCACATAATTGATCCATTCTCCATTTACATATTTAGCTGAATTGAAATACATGCTACGTTTACAGCCTATGTTGCAAAGGACAGAGTAGCAGTGTTCTGCTATATGTTTGTATGATTAGAGCAAGATGCTGTACATAAAATTCTGTCATGGCTTAATCTCTAGATCAGAGGAAGCTGGTTGCATTTTAGTTATGTCCTCATTTATACTTGGTGGTATAATGGCCTTTTCTGACACACATGTTGTTGTAAGCACCGTGCACGCAGTGAGCACTCAGGGTGCTAAAGGTCTAGATGTTGTTTACCTATACAACAAGGGGCAGGGAGGTGTATAATTTTAACGATAAAAGATGATGATTTTTGTGGCCAATGCTTTTTCTTTAAATGACCGTTTCGGCATCCCACAGAGAATTAGCGGAACGGAGTAACATTTAAATATTTCTCACAAGTATGTGCTATAAGCATGCCCACTGCCTGGCAGCGGTCACCAATACCCACGGTGAGCACCAATACTCACAAAGTCTTGCTCCTGGGGATCTGACAGTGTTAAGGGGAAGACAAAAATAAAACAAATGTCAACCGTGTTAAATGCTATGAGGATGATGTACAGAGAAGGTATGAGAGTCTACAATAAGTTATTTGGTCCAATCAGATATGTCAAGGGAGGTTTTCCAGAGAGAGTAAAGCTTGAATTGATATCTAAAGAATAAATAGAAATAACTTAGTTGAGACTCTAAAATCTCAAAGATCTAATGTAAGGAAGCGCAATCTAATGTAAGGAACAGAATGTGCAAAGAAACTGGCAGGTAAGTATGATAAACTGAAAGAGTTACAGAGTAGCTAGAGTAGAAGGAGTGAAGGGGATACTTGGTTAAAATGAAAGTCACAGGAATAAACCTGTTATAATGTTCAGTACCTACAGCCTACTTAAGAAAGGGAAATTGTTAGCATTGGTTGTTACTTTGGCCTTAATATGAAGAACAGATTGAAGAGAGACCAATATAGAAGCCAGGAATCATGAAGTAGGAGGAGACAGAGATAGGAAATACATATGAGAAATTTCAGAAATTGGTAATGGATCAGATACAGAGCAGGAAGGGAGAGAGAGCTGTCAGAATGAATTCTAGGTTTCTGACTTAGGTAGCTCAAGCGAATTCTCAGTAATTGGTCTGCCATCAGCCTGACAGCACAGTACAGTGAGTGTGCAATGTCTGGGTCCATCAGCACCTCACTCATAGTGAAAAGTCCTGTGTCCAAGGAGCTAGTACCTACTTCTTCAAAGAGACATTTGAGTTTAAACCCACTAAGCCACAGACCTTTTCATCATTAAATGCACACAGTGTAAACTACTGTCAGACCCCCATTGTCCTCTACGACACCTCTGTATGAATTAGAAAAGTGCCCTCTGTATATGGATGCAATCCTTTGAGGGAATGGGTTTCATCCTCACCCCTTTGTCATGCACTGAACACAATCCACAACTGTTCAACCACAGCACCAGTGCTTCCCAAGCTTTGACTAAGTATCCACCCTTCCTGTAAAACATTGACAAATATTCTATTATAAATTTTTGTTATAAATTATAAATATTTTATAATATTTTTATAATTTTATAATATATTTTATAAAATATTTTGTATTCTAGAAGATTTTTTCCCTCTACATCTTTATTTTTAATCTAAAATGTGACTCACTCTGTGAGGACTCCATCTTCATGTAGCCCTTTCAAGTTGTCGGGGTATTTTCTCATATCCACATACCAGAGAGCCAGGAGTCCCACCACCACTGTCAGATCATTACTCTTCCATGCTCTTTAAGTAAAAAGCCTAACTCCTAAGCCATTGGAGGTTTGTGCATCACACTATCATGGCTACACACATAAGCTCTGAAATCTGACTGCAGATTTAGATCTACGCTCTCTGCCCTTATTAGCCCCAAGATATTTGTCAAGTTACTAAACCTTTTTGTGCCTGTATCTTGATTTTCTAATGAGAAAAGTTGCATTTCCTAATTCATGGGATTATTAAGAATATTAGTGAAATAACATATGCAAAACACTTAAAGCACTGTTTCACATGTTACACTTAATGTATTGGGTATTATGATTATTATTAATTATAATGGTATAATTATTAAAACCATTATCCTCCCTTGTTGATGTTGACCAACAAAATTTAAAATTTTACCTGATTCACTGGATACTTTGTCCTCTGAAACATAGTTTTTCACCATGCTAGCTGACTTCAGTACCTACATGACCAACCATTCCACAATCATGACCTACCACCCTCTATTCCCATAGCTATATCTTTGACCATGTCACTAGCATTAAAATTCATTTTCTCAAAGCATTAATTTAATAATTCCATTTTTTAACTAAAGCCTTCGCTAAACATTTGTTCAAATGTTCTTGCTCCATTTTCTGATTACATGGGAACTCCTACAAACTTATAAACTATCTAACAAACCAACAGCCCTCTCCTCTGTTCACTTCCATATTATATCAGGCTTAGATTCCAGGTCTCATTATTTCACAAACCTTCTTGCTTTTACCCTAAATTCCCTTGACCATCTGTCCTTTGGGCATTTGGTTCTTAAAAAAAAAACATATTCCTATATCCAATAGTCCTTTTTCTATGCTGGGAGAAATCATAGAAACTAGGACAAATGATTCCATTAAAATTCATGAACACCAACATCAAATAGATCCTCAACAATGCACCCGACTTTCCAAAACATTATCTCAAACCAGTTCCATTTGACTCCTTTCATCCAGCTTTACTTTCAGTAATCTGTAAACTGCTAGATTGTTGTATTAGAAAATGAGGCAGTTTTAATCTGGCTTGTATTCTCAGCCCTAAATTTAATTGATTCTCCAATGACCAATGATCAAAGGAACAGACATATCCATAAAAGAGCTTATAAAGTTAAAATCTCTTCTCACATGTTAGTGATGGCATTATTATCATTATTACATTTGCTGGTTTGCAGATTGAATGAAAAATGGTACCCTTTACTGAGACAAGAAACCCTGACCAATAAGATCAAATTTGAGGGAGGAGATAGGAAATAATAAACCCTGAATAAATCCTTCAAATTTATTACAGTTCTATTTCTAATATTTAGTGATCTTCATATCTAAAATGTATTTAACTAAATAACAAAATGCCAAAGACTATTTTGACAGGTCCATTGACAATAGTTACACCAGAATACCTGAGTAAAATTTCCAAATTATTTTATCACTCAAAGCAAAGGGATCTTTGATCACAACTTAGATTGGAAAAGACTATATTTCATTTTTGCTATATATCAGTGTGTCGATTGGTCAATATTCTAACCCATTTTGATAGTAATCAGGCAGTGTTATCTTTTCTTAAGATATGAGGACACATAATACGAATTAGATGCATACATCCATGACACTTAATACTATTCCCCTTTGAAAATATTCAAAGTGCTTAATATACATTTATCCCCGTAGGAGTTGAGAGAGAGCAAGAATCACAGATAACACTCATAATATAAAGAAGCTTAAGTACACAGACTTATTTGAATTATCCAAAGATGCATGAAAAGGAATTAGTAGAACTCAAAAGAGAGGTGTTTCTCAGGTTTTCAGCCACATATAACAAGCTTTTTTTTCCCCCAAATTATACTTCCTTTTGCTGGAACTGCCATTTAAGATGATAATATCTGGCTTCACATATATTTTTTACTTTTTTTTTTTAAATTTGTCTTCTATTAAATCTCACTGAAGGACGTATCCTATTCTTGAATAAGAAGTAACTAACACTTTATTCTTCATCTATCACATACTCCATAAGAAGAAAATTTTATGTTTCAGGCAGTAAAAAAATTGCTTACTGAGCACATATTATGAAAGATCAATTTAGTCTTCTTGTTTCCAATACATTGTCTTTAAATACTTACCAAAAATATCCATCAGGTGCTTCTCCCACCAAACCCAAGTATAAATTATGGCATCGGTAGGCCAGAGTTTTTGAGAGTCAGGTAGTCTCTTACATATTTCAGATTGCAGCAAATAACACAAAGCTGCTTATCAGTATCTCCAACGCTTTGTAGTATATTCACTTCATATAAGAGATCTAGAGATAGACAGTGCTTGGGCTGCTTCTTATCCTCCTGTTGTAGTATTTTTACAACGGCTCCTTCCAGACATATTTGTTCACTCTATGTAGAAAGAAAAATGAAGAAAAAGAAGACATTGGCAGACAATGGGCAGAACCTGGCTGCTCATAGCTGCAAGAGAGGCTAGGAATGCGATGCTTTGCTTTTATTTGAGAGGCAAACAAAAAAGAAAGAGAGTGGCCAAGGTATGAGAGAACCCATAATTTCAGCTCCACAATCACTCCTCCAGCCCTGCCCAATTCTATCTCAGCTGGCCAAATTGAACAGACAGTCACTGATTTAGAGAAGAAATCAGGGAGAAGCTTTGGGGAACTTTCCTAAATTAATTCTTAAGTAACGCCTGTACAAGCTCTCTGATTCTCAAAGTCACAAATTGAATTACAAACACAAAAAGCATCTACAGATGTTGAAAGCATTGATCAAAGAGCTTTAAAAGTTATACTAAAAAGCAAATAAAAGCTTTTATAATGTAATGTTTTAGATGGGGTATGTTAAGCCACTACTGCTGCGACATTTTTCACGCTCTCAGCTTGCCTATTCTGTGTGTATTTAACAAGGTGGAGACCTGAAAGTAGCAAGGCCACCAAGCCATCCTCATGAGGATATTTGTATTCCCACTTTTAAAATGACTTACTGTTCTTTTTCACTCACAATTGCCCTGCCTCTAGAAAAAAAGCCTGAGGTCAGAATCATCTAGCATGCTTAGAATAATACAAGACAAAGTTTGTGGCACTTGTCATGTGCCCTTGAGCAAGATATTAAATCTTTCTAAACTGTATCATCTATAAACAAGGTCTTTATAAATATACCAGAAGAAGGCCATGACTGTCAAGTGAAACAACATTTTTCACTGCACCTGTAAGGAATTATTGGCAATGCATTATTTCATTCCCAGAGAACTCTTAGTTAAAGTTCTGAATATATGAGAATGGAAAGCCACTTGCAAATGAGATTTCTCACTATCCTGGAGCCTTTGAGGGGCAGGCAGAGGAGTATCATCTGCCAAAGATGATAATAACACAATAAATATTATATTATTATAGTTAACATGATTTCTGTGGTTTCTTGTATGTCCAGTATTTTGTTAAGAATATTAGATCCTTTGTTTCTCCTAAGAAAGTTACTTTTCAGATGGGGAAACTAAGATGTGTAGGATCAAGTAACGAGCCGAAGACTACCTTACTGCTAAGTGGTGACTCTGGATTCACATCCTCATTTTCTTAAATCGAGTTCAGATGATTTCCTAGTACCTAGAGCATTCAATCAAAGAATCTGAAATACTCAATCCCATTTTTTGCTTCTGTGAATTGTGCATCTCCCTAACTGGATTATGCACAAGATGTGAATCTGGTTCCTTGCTGTATCTCTGCAGCCTACAACAGTGTTCTCAGAGAATGAGTGAATGAATGAATGAATGAATAAATGAATGTTGTATTATTAGAATCAGCACACTTAGTTATAGGAGGCCTGTCTTTTATCCCTTAGATTGGTAGTGAAAATTGTTCACATACTGAATCATAGAAGTAGGAACCTTCTAAAAAGATTTTGCATCTTTGGAAATAGTTATTTAAAAGCTCATAGTATTGATGTTCATGACCACTATAATTAGAAATTAACAAAATATTTAGACTACGATAAAAAATTAAATAGAATATAAAACTGTTTTATAAAATAAACTCAAATATGTAAAACATTTAAATATATATACAGGAAGAAAGAAATTAGAAAGGACTTTTCCAAGGCCAGAAAAGGCAGCAAAGACATGGAAGAAAGACTTCTTGGACTATGAGCATCAACGAAGCTGGAAGATGGTCAGACAGTGAGTGAGTTGGGGGAAAGAAGAAAACACAGTTTCGTGTGCCCAGAGGCTGGATGCAAACTTGTAATGAAAGACTACATTTGAAATACAGCTTGCAGTCAGATGATGGAGTTACATGAATGCCAGACCAAGAAAACTAAATTTTTCTTTAAGAAATTTTGGAGGTTGGGAGAAGACGATGCTAGCACTTTCAGTTAAATTGAATTTCAAGACATTCAAAAGGAAATAGTAAATGGCAATTGTAAAGATGATTTTGAAATTCAATGAAGAGGTTTTGGCTGAAGAAAGAAATATGTGTGTCATCTCTATATAAGTGGATGTGGTGTCTCAGAGAGGCAGTTTAGAATGAGATGAATGGAAGCTTAGAACTGAACTGTGTGGGGCCATAACACCTAATGGCCAAGTGGAGCAAAGATCAAAGGAAACCAGTTAAGAGACTGTTTAATAATCCAGGCAAGGACCAGTGAAGACCTGGTCTGGCATGATGACAGTAGAACTAGAAAGAAAGGGTAGAATAAAAAGACACTTCTGTTATTATTTCTTTTTTTAAAATATAAAGGGAAAATAACTAGTATGCGAGTGACTAGTTTGTGTCTATGCCAGTGATTCCTAAAGTTGGCTGCCCATCATTATCACCTAGGCATGCTTTTAGTAATGCAAATTCCTAACATTAATTTTCCCCAGTCTTGCCTTCCAAAATCTGATTCACTAGGTTTTTGATGGGATCAAGGAGCTGGTAATTTTACAAAGCTCTACAATTGCTATCAATAAATAGCCAGATATAAGAACTGCTGGTCTAGGCAACCCATTTCAATGTCACTCCAGCCCCATGATCTAAGTGACCTTAATGGAAGTTGATACTGCTGTGTGAGGATGTTTCTCATCCTCAGGATGCCCGAGGTGGCAGCTGATTCTACAAAGCCCTTCCTTTTCCGGTCTCATTTTGTCTCTTCCTTAAGATACTTCCTTTGCCTTTCAAATAATTGCCTTTCAAATAAATGACTTTCACTTATATCTTAGACTCAGGACTTGCTTCTGGGAAGCCCAAACTAAGACACCTGGTTTCTAAGTGCAAAAACAGTGTTTTGGGACGAGGGTGTGAAAAGAGCATTGGGCACATAGTCTAGAGGCTGGTGGCAACAGAGACAGTGTGGGACGACATAAGTACTATAATCAACAGTGGGTAAACCAGGTACCAGATGAGAGTGTTGGCAGAGCTTCAAGTAGATTCCTCAAGTACACATTTGAATCCCACCCCTGCCTCTTCAACACATGCACACACATATAGGTGTGCACACACACACACACACACAGACATACTCGCAATCCCCATGTCTTATAGAAGGAATAAGTGAAGAATAAAGGACAAAGGAAATACTGTTTTTTTTTGTTAATCAAGTGAGAGATTTTTGTGTGGTATCTCAAAATACACAATATGCTTTTTCTCCCCATTGTTAAGACCTGAAAAATACATTACATATATAAAGTATGTATGTATGTGGTCAGAGATCAATGTAAAATATACTAAAACCAATGTAGCTTTGTTATGTTGATTACTTTCTTTATTCAGATTTTTTTTGATATAAAATTAAAATGAAACAGACCTAAAGATGGCTATGTATACACTTCTTTATATATTAGGGGGAAATATCATGTTTGCAGTTTGTATTTGGGAAGTAATAGCAACTTCTTGAAATCTAAGGTGCAGCTTAGATGTGGGTTCAAGCAGACGTAGTGATTCTGTGGGCTGCATGAATTGTCTTGTTCCTTCCTTACACACATGTGTGGTTCTCCTAGTATGACATGTGCTCCAGTGGTTACCAATGCCTAACACTTAATATTGATTAACATGGTCCAAATAGGGATAGTCACAAAGTTCTTATGGCTTTGATTTCGATGGCTTTATAACTGTTGCATAGTTTGTTGATATAGCTCATAATGCAAAATTATGTAATTGCTTATGTAGATTGGTCATTAAATCTTACTTTTTTATGTGGACATAATTTTATCTTAGATTGCTACATTAAAAACAGACTTAAAAATAAAAGTAAAATTGACCTCTTTAATTGAAAATAAACTAGTTATTATTTTATTCAACTGTAGATTTACTGGTTAAATGCATTATAGCCATTTGCATTCCTTATAGAAGTGATTACAGGCAGCTCTTCATTATTGGCAAAGTAGAAAAGTTTAAGCCACTAGAATGCTTCATTTCTATAAATTTGTGTATAGAATGCTTTATTTCTATAAATTTGTGTATACTTCTAAATTGAAATTAGATCTAACAGTAAAATGTTTGTTTTATACAAAATAAACATACAGTTTCAAATGTTTATTTTAATTCGTATCCCCACACTAATTCCCCTTTTTTAAAAAAGTGTGTTTTCATGGGAATTCTTTCTGAATTGTTTTGTAAAAAGTGTTTAGGATTTAAATAAATGTTTTCCAATGGCATCTGGAAGTATGTAAATTACAGGTTGGCTGGAGGCATAAAAATGACCCTTCACAGAAGGCCCAGCCTAACATCACTGCAGCACTTGATAAAAAATGACCTTGGCAAGGTGTCTCATTTTCACAGTCCCAGTTTCTAAGGGACTATGAAATGGGAATAATCATATCTACTATAAAGTTTCTATTTCAGCATTTATAGATACTATTTAGAGAACTAATTTTACCAGTAATCCCTCATATTAGTGATGGAAAATAAAGTACATATGCATGAATTCCAATGGTAAGAATGAAACAGAATAATGGACAGAAGAGTAGGTAGTAAACCACTGTATATGGTACATATGCTGTTAATATTATTAAATTTATGTAGTTAAGTTTTGTTATCTTTTAAAAAGAAAATAGAAATATTTTCGACTCCAGACTTATGAGTATGAGTACATTCCATCACTATATTATTTATAATATATATTTGTAACACAAGACACAGGAGATCCTTTCTCGTACTGGCAGATAATACCAATTAGGCCTCTCTTTTTAAAAGGTGGCCTTTCTGTAGGAAATGAGATTCAAATTCATCGATCTGGGTCACAGTTTAAGGTATGGACAGGGGCTGAATTAATATTAGGTTGTTTTGAGTACTGTAGATAAACAGTCATCTAAGAAATGTTTATTGAATTGTTGCTTCCCACTTAATCCTCCCAGAACCTAAGATTCTCACATAAAACTTTTCTTCCCAATGGTTGTTTCTAAATAATAATGGATGAAAAAAGAAGTTGAACAATTTCTTTGATCTCCCAACCCCCAAGAAAATTATTTGTCTCTATTCAGCCTAGATGATTAAATAGTCTAGATGCTCAGAGTAAATTAATTTTCATCTATATCCACCTCTACATATTTTGGAAAATAATGATATTCAAAGAGATTGAGTATTAAAGCAGTAATTCAATTCAGGCTTGCTTCAAGATCTATACAATAATAGGTTTTCTGTGTGTTTGATGAAGTAATTCAGGGAGGATTTGATCAGACCTTCCAATCATTCTTCTTTTTCCATTATACTTTTCCTAATACCATGGAAAGTGGATTACAATAAAATAGATATCATAAGATAATGTGTTTGCTCAAATATATGCCCCTGCACACTTTTTTAATCTTTGCAGTACTTTAAATAAATATTCATAACTTTCTCTTTGTACATTGCTGAAATCCAAATCAAATTTCAGAAAATAGTCTGTTATTTCCTTAAAATAAAGACTAATCCATTATTAGATGTTGTATTTCAGCATTTTATGCAACATTCTGTAAAGTCAAAAATAATAATACTTTGATAATATTGTTATATATAAAAAAAATGAGAGTAGAATGTTTCAGGTAACTTTAAATAATATTCAGACAGCTTATTTTCAGCCTTTTCCATTAGTACTTCCTGATATTGATGGTGGGAAATAAAGCATGCAGAATTTACATCTTGAAACCTCTGTAAGAAATTATCGTGATGTTTTGTTTTTTAAATAATTTATTAGAATTCTACTAAAAACACACTTTCAAAAGAAAAGCAATGTAAACACTGTGCCAAGGAGATCTAAATGAAATGTAAATAAGTAAAGGCAATGCAAGTGAAGCTCTAGATAACAGGAAATATAGGGAGCAAACATACAAAGCAAATATTTGGGTGTCAAAAATGTCCACAGTTTAATCCATTTATTTTAGTAGAAATATTGAGAATGATTTAGATTAACCATTCTAAACTGAGTAGATTTTACATTTATATTTAGATACTTGGCACCATGAGGTTAAACATTTTGGGGGCAAAATACCAGCTCAAGTTTAGAATTATACTATTTTGAAATTGAAGAATTCAAAATCATAGTCCCTTTTGGTAGCAAAAAAAAAAAAAAGGAATACTATTGAATTTTGCTTTGGGGGTTAGAAGACATAATAGTAAGCATGTATATGAAAATTGAAACAAAGAAGTCAAAATATCCTTATTTTTTTTTGTTCAACCTTAATTTTTTTAAGTTTTTGTTTTCATCTGGCTACTAGTATTATATAGTCATAGCTGTGAATTAATATTGCTATAAGTACCCTACAAGCTTTTGCCAGTTGTTCTCTTGTATACATGCATTAATCAGTATCTCATCACCAAATAATAATTTAATGAGTAATATGTAAGGTTACTGAAAACTTTGTTATTGTTTTAAGTTTATTATTATTCACGAAACTTGAAAAATAAAATACAGATAGTAGAACAAAAAATTACATATTTCTATAGTCTGTGATGTTCAAATCAACATTTTATTATCAGGTAAAATGTGCATATTAACCAACTGCAATTAGAAGCAGAGTTGTATTCTCATTTTTATTGCAGTGCCAATATTGATATTCAAGGAGTACTTCCCTAATAATTTCTTGAGCACTTCCCAAATAATTTCTTGACTATACTTATAACTATGTTAGTTACTTCCTTGTTGGGGGAGGGGAATTGGCCCTGATTTATCTTTCTATTCTTTTACTTCCTGTACCATAAAAAAAAAAAAAATCTTTCTCATAAATCAAGAAATTCTAAGTTAAGTTCTCAAATCAAGTTTTTAGTCTGTTATTCAGGACCAACATTACTTCGAAGTAAGGAATGTTAGCATTCTAGATTCTTTACTTAGGAGATTCTCTCTGATCCATACCTGCAATTTACAACGAAGTCAACTCATACTCAAATCACATGCAGATGTAGGTGTGTGGTTGAGGAAGTAACAGAAAAAAGGTGTGGGGAGAAGCTATCCCACCTGGTGACTTGCTAGAGTATCTTGGCGTCTTTTAGTTGCCTTCACAGAGTGGTACCCCCTCATCTTCTTCCACTTCTAGAAGTTTTTGAGTAGATGTATAAGGCTGAGAATGTAGCTACTTCTTTCTCTCTTCCTGTATCCTTCCTTCTCTCCTTTATTCTATGCCCACAACCACATCCCTCAACCCACCCCACACCCATCCGTATTCCTTATACATATAAAAATTCTTCTAGACAAGCTTTGAAGGAAGGGGGTGGGTTATTTATTAAGTTTCTACAAAGATTAAGTTAAGTCATGCTATAGCATAGTCTTAAGGCCCCACAGTCTTGGAGGGAAAGATGTATTCCATGTCAACAAGCTTCATATTTCTAGTGAGCGGTAACATTCAGAAAACTATAAAAATATTTAGTTCCAAGAGGTGCAAATATTTGAGTTGAAGAGTTAATGGAGCCATATGTTTCACTTGGAAAGCTCCTCCTGTAGTGTTTCATGTTCACTAATTTGAGTTTACCTGCAGCATAACACAAGCAAATGCAAAAATCTCAATAGAATTTAATAGGACTTCGGGTATTTGCCACCTTGAGGTACAACAACAAAAATATACACATATTATTTTACAGCTACCCTCCAATACACACATACACACATGCCATCCTGACCTCATAAATGGCATCCATTAAGTAAAAGTAATATTCGCCTCACTCTATTTCATCTGCTATTCATTACTCAAATAAAGCAGGAGCACATTTGCTATCAGAACAGTGGATTAAGGGACAATGTAGCATCTGATATCTTCTGATTTTTTTTTTTTTTTTTTTTTTGTCATCAAGTCATTCATGTAAAAGAAACATGAACAAGCTTGGAAATCAAGATTTATCAGCAACCACTGTAGATTTCATTGTAATTCATCAAGTTTGAATTTCCTGTATAGGTATCTGACAAAAGTAGCTCTAGGCCTTTTACCTAATGTTTAGCATTCACTTGATTCTTGTTTTCCTCTTGGAGGAAACTTGCTGTCACACAGGTCAATCATAGTTTGTACTATCCAACTATATAACCTTCTTCGTTGGTACATTTCCCTCCAGTCATCTGCTTTCCTTTAAAATGGAATTTATCTATATTTTCATCTAACTTCTGTGGTGAAAGGCCTCTTCAAGCTCCCTATGTCTATGTTCAGGTACTGAGTAAATGTGTGCTGGATATATGTCTTACAAATCAATTTCTATTAATTTCCATTAAGACCAAATCTTTAAAATATTGAGGCAGTTAAAGCAATTAAGCAATGTTATTTGATAGCCATGTCTCAGTATCTTGGTTTTCAGATGATAAGATAAAATCTACCTATTTGGGCTATGGCCTTTGCAAGAACATAAAACCATCTGATATTCATTTTAACAGTGCATAAATCATGGCAACATACATAAATCAAAGTGGTGTTTTCAATTTCAGAATCTAAGAGCCAAGAGAGATAAGCAGATCTTAAAAGGCCCAACCAAATAAGTGAAACAGATGTCAGAGACATTGCATTCAAAGTTTTTACTCTGTAAGAATATTAATTTCTCCTATTGGTCATAAAACCCTAAGAAAGCAAAAAGCTACATGCCATACCTTGTCATATTAAGTGCCTCTATCATCTAGAATATAAGCACAAATAAGCAGAGCTAAAATGAAAAAAAATAGGCTGAATGAGTGATCAGAAACGTTACATTTCAGTGTCTCATTACACAAAATATCCAAGAATATAGACCTACATAACGTGGATTTCTTTTGAGAACTATTTAATCAGATGTTTGGAAAACAACATATAAATACTACTTTTAAATTTGCTATATATGTTATAATACATCAAAGGTGTACTGGTATTCAACTTGAGATAACAATAATAGTGCAGTTGGGCTTTTATATTCACAGGTTCTACATCTGCAGATTCAACCAATTACAGATGGAAAATAGTAGAAAAAATGTTATGTTGTTGTTGATGTGTGCTATGTACTTAAGGCCTATGATGGTTGCATCTGTACTGAATATGTATAGATTGTTTTCTTCTCATTATTCCCTAAACGATGCAGTATAACATCTATTTACATAGCATTCACATTGTACTAGTTTTTGTAAGTCATCTGGAGGTGATTTAAAGTGTACAAGGAAATGCACATAAGGCTATAGGCAAATATGATGCCATTTTACATAAAAACTTGAGCACTCATGGATTTTGTTATCCACGGGGTGTCCTAGAACCAATCCCCCATGGTTACCACATGTTGAAAAAACACTGGAGTATAATTCAGTTGTGAGTTCTAATATTTACTCTTCCACTATATTAACCATGGTCCTCAGACCATGAGTTCTACATAGCACCTCTCTTCCATTTCGTTAGCTCTTAAATTAGGATAGTAATACCTCTGCTAGCGAATTAGAATGGATGTTGTGAGAATCAAATGAGATAAGTTCTTAACAATGTTTTGAGTTTAATATAAAATCCATTTTGTGCTTTACCAACGCAGTTGTATAGACTAGATCAATAATTCATTCATTTATTTAACAAAAAAATATATTTATCCTTTCTGTGTTGCAAGCACAATATATAATTTAAAATAATAATTTGGAGTTTTTTACAATCAATGTGGAAGACAGGCATGCATACAAGTAATTGAGTCACTGTTCATTAATTTTAATGCCCCACACCTCTATGAGAGTATGGATGCAGGAACATTCATTTGTGCTTTGATGAAAGAGGAGGCATTTAAAAAGCTCTAGAAAGATGAGTAAGTGTCTGCTACACAGAAAAATTAGAGACACTTCAGGTACAGAAACAATATGAGCTAAAAGTGAAAGCTAAGAGTTAAAAATCTGTTGAAAAACTTTAAGAATTTCAGCCGATGGGACCTAGAGTGAATACTGAAAGTGTAGTTGGTTTGGGGAAAAGGATATAACTGGACATGTTGAACTTGGAGTGTCCATGGACCAGCCAGGTGGCTACATTACATGGTCTGGAGCTCAGGGGAAATCTGAGTGAAATAAAGGTTTCCAAGTCCTCAGTGTAGCTGCAATAGTTTGTAACATCAGAGGGTGTGCAATGATTGAAAAAGTGTGCAGCAGTATCGCTAACTAGCATATTTGTCACACAGAACAAACTATTTTTTAAACTTCTTATTTTTTAAAACTTTTTATTTCGAAATAGACATAGATTCAAAGGAAGTTGGAAAGATGGTACAGAGAGGTCCTATGTACCCATTACTCAGTTTCTCCCAATGATTATATTTCACATAACTATAGTACAATATCAAAACCAGGTGATTGATATTGGTACAATGGATGTATATAGTTATGTCAGTTTATCATATGTATACATTAGTGTACCACCTTCAGAATCAGGATACAAAACTATCCCATCACCATGAAGATATCTTTTGTGCTTGCACTTGATAGCCATATAGCCATACTATCCTCTCCTTTATCAGTAGTTCAGTCAACCAATGAGCATTTACTTTTCATGGAGGTGAGCCCAGAACAAACTCTTCAAGGTTGCTAGTTAGATGAATATGTTGAGATTTCTTTCCAAGAGATGAAACTAATGGTCCATTAGTGAAGACCTATCATGTATAATCCGTTATATGCCTAAGTGAGAATGCAAATCCGAAAATTTGAAGGGGAAGAAATTTAAAACCAAAAATTCAGTTAACTCTGTAAGAAAGAAAGAAACTTAACTCTCTCTCTCTCTCTCCCACACACACATACACACACACACCCACACACCCACACATACACACACAGAGTCTCACTCATGCATTCACTCAAACCACAGTGATTAATAGCTTCTCATTTCAACAATTCTCAGGAGAGGCTGAGTGAAAAATTATTCAAAATTAGGTTAGCTCTTTTTAGACCTGATATCACTAAATATCAATAAAAATGTTTTACCATAATTTGTTCCAATTTTATGATTTTCGGTCATCAAGATGAGAAGATAAAATGACTCTGGGAAATCTGATTGAGCCTTTTGCTTTTACACAAATATTATACTTTGCTTCCCTGATTCCACTACTGCATTCTGTACTCTTCAAAAAAACAGCAAGTAATCATATGAAAAATGTAAATCAGACTACAACACTTCATTCTGAAAACTCTTCAGTGGCTTCCCATTGTGCTTGAAATAAAATCCACATGCCCAGATCTCCCTTCAGGAACAAAGGTCTTATTTCACGAGCTGCTGGGAATGTGGCCAAGTCAGCCATCAGGTATCATCCGTCCTTGTGGATTGCTTTGGCTGAACAAAACTGCTTCTCCCAAGGTCACACCTCCTTTCAGGAGCAGCCCACATCCTGTGACTGATCAATGTGGCAAAATGACTTGGGACAACTCTAATGGGCCATCCCAGCTCTAGAGCTCCCATGGGGTTAGCTGACACCTTTGGTGGAACTGCAGTGCAACTCTTCATCTCTCTTTTTTCCACCATCATCGTCCTTGTCTTCCTAAGATCATCCTCATAAAGGTCACTCGTGCCAATTGATTTCTCTTTTAGAGACTATATCTGGGTAACTCAGCCTGGGACCCTGACCACAGCCTACAGAGACTTACATAATCTGGGCTCTGCCTACCTTTCCAGTTTACCTCACTTCATTGCCCCTTTTCTCACTACTAGATACAATATCTTCTCTTGGTTTCTTAACTGCATTCCCCCTTGAAGGCCTCTGCATTTCATTGCTCTCTCCTGGAGCACTCTCCTGGCTCATCATTCAGATGGGTGTTTCTTGTTTTTCAGGCATCAGCTCTTCAAAGTCTTTCCCAGACCACCTTATTTCCAATCATCCCTAGAAACTTCTTCTCAAGTCACACTCTATTTTTTTTTTCCTTCATTGTAGTTTTAATTTTCAAATGATCTTGACTGTCTCCTTCCTCTTGACTAGAAGCTCCAGGAAAGCAGGGACCGGGTCTGTTTTGTTCGCTATTGTATCCATAGTAGTAGAAGGTTCTTGCCACATAATAAGTGATCAGTAAATTCTACTACATGAATGAAAAACTCAATAATGCCTCAGAAATAAATTTTATTTTTCTGATTTTTATTTTCTGATTATTTTTCTTAAGATAATGTGTTTCCAATTTTAAGTTTTATAAGTGGTATGATAGCAAAGTCAGTAACACTTACACACCCCCACCTCACACACAAACCATTCTGATACAGGGTAACTACATACAAGTCTCCTGCAAACTGTAATAGCATTTTAAGTGGTAAAAATTTTAATTTAATTTATTAAACATTACTCAGGTATTTAGCATTCTTGTGGACTTTTTCAAAGACCCTGCAATCATTTTAAATTATGGACACTTTCTCTGAGTTGTCCTATTATGGAAAACAAATGTCCTTCAATAGGTAGAACCTGGGTATCCCCGCCCAATTCTCTAGGTGGAAGGATTATGCAAGAAAGTGACAGACAGGCAGGAACTCTGACCACAGGAGAATGTGAAAACTCTGGGGAGGCAGAGAATGTGAAAGCATGCTGCAGAATAAAATAGGTAAGAGCTCCAAACATTCACATGTGTATTCACTTATGGAAAAATTACTCTTTCGATGAGTCAGAGCAATCATTTGAGACACTCAAATTTAAAGTGAAAGGTAGAGTTTGCCAATCCATAAATTTTACAAAACGTGCATCTTAGAACTTTCTTGGGGCCTGGACCAAATAGCAAATACCTGCCTGACTACTCTGTGTTTTGCTATCAGGAATCTAATATGCAAATATACTTTGAAGTTCCTGTGACTCATTTGTGTCCTTTAATCTTGTGTTCCCATTTTTTTGTACACCAACACCTGGCTCTGGCAGGAAACCAGAAATAGTATTCAAAGCAATTCTGTGTCATCGGTGCTAGATACAAACAGCTCTGTGTTGGATATTTTACTTATGTTATTCCAAATTTGAATTGCAAAATGCTGAATAAATCATTTTAACCTCAGTACACTAACATCCTTCAAGATGACTAATTTACTTTGCAACACAAGCATCTTCCTGAAAAGAAAGCATCTTTTGATAGAAAATAAATTCTCTCTAGGCACATATTTTTTAAGTATGAATATTAATCATATTGGACCTGAGAAGAAAATATGAACATTTTGGTGGGGAGCTATTTTTATTAAGCGAGCAAACATAATTCAATTTTGGCTTTATTCTAACTCTTCCTTGTCAATTAGTTTTTCTAACGGTGACAAGATATTGTTGTTATTGTTGTTGTTTTTTCCCAGAGATCTAAAATGGAAAGAGCTCTGTTCTGTGTAGATCCTATCTTATAAAAAAAAACACAACTTTTACTTCAAACTCATTAAAGACTATTACTAGCAAGAGATTGCTTAAAAATTAAATCTCCTTTACTTTTATATACTTGGATTTATGAGATTAATATTTTTATTATGTGTCTCCTTTTTTCTAAAGTAAATAGATATCAACCTATATGTTAGCTCTTTTCATAAAAAAGTGCTCATTGAACAATAAGAGAGAAAAATTCAGTCAATGATTAAGATATCAATTTTTTTAAAAAATCTAAAAGGTGATTGTGCCCAAAGATTGTTATAGTAATAAATAAGTCATCAAGATACATAATACAAATAATAAGCATTTTAGGATTAAACTTCAGGCTTTCTTCCTTTTCACATTTTTATTGATTTCCTATTGCAGTGCAAATAGTTATCCAGAGATATTTTCCATATATCCAGCTTCTGAAGCTCAACTTTTACTAAATTTTATGTATTAATCTATGCTTCACAGAGCAATTCCAGACAACTATAATGAGAGTAAAAATGATGCAAAAGAGTGATGAAATGCATCCATTACTTACTGAATGAGAAATATATCAGCATACAAATAAATCAACATTAAATCAATATTTTAAGAAAAATCAGTAGTATATGTGGAAAGGGGCAATATGTATATGCAGGGAATCTTTGAGAAACTGCCATTTCCTAGTCTACATTGGATAACAAGGAAATACACAAATGCATTATTATAGTCCGACACAGATCTTGGGAATTTGGAATGGGACTTAGAATTCTTGTTCTCAAGGCTGGGCTCAAAGCTTCCTGAGAAGAGTTTGTTGGGGTGGTTCTAAGTAATTTGCTTGATGCTTAATAGGTAGGCTAACTTTTTAATTTATTGTCCAAACCTGTGTAAAATATGCACTGTAATAATTAAACTGTTACAGTAGGCGAAAGCTAGGGCTGTTTCAGGCACATTGGGATGATGCAGAAAGCTACAGATTGAAAAAAAAAGATAATCATCAGGACAGCTTGCCCATTTCTGGATAATTAGACTACAGTAGCTTGAAGAAGATACATGTCCACCTATACAGTAAGTAATCGATAATTTTTAGTTAAATGAAAAATTACTAGTTTTAGTGCACACAGAGGTCCTAAGTTTAGAGAATATGAAAGATATTGCTAGCTGTCCAGAAAAAAAAATACATTCTTCCCTTTTCCATAATAGTAGTTGTTGTTAGGACACGCCCAACTCCAAGGCCCCATCTAGAGTGTGATTCCCAGCTTCTCTGCAGCTGACTGCAGCCTTGTGATTAGTTCTGATGAACAAAATGTGAGCAGGTGCCAGTGTGCAATTTCTGATTGACTTGATACCGAGCTTCCTCCTCTTCAATGATTGGAAAGGCAATGACTGGAACCTTCTTGGAAGTCACTTGTTAAAGGCAGCAGATCTACTATCAGACTGGATCTTTGAATTACTATATGGGTCAGAGTGTCCCCCCAACTGCAAATTTCACTTCAGAACTATTACATGAGAGAAGTAAATGTCTAAATTCTTAAATGGCAATGTTAGTTGGGTCTCTTTATTAAGCAGCCTAACCTTTAGCCTTAGATCATGCGGAGCATAAAGTTACATTGATAATTTCTCTTCAATTGGAACCTACTGACTGAAGGGCAAAAGGAGACAGGGGGGTTCTTTTGGAAAACATGTCTGCATTTTTAACAACCAAGTGTATAGTTCACTGCTTTGAGAATCAGATAGGTGAAACCAAAGATGACATCATACAATTTTAGGAAGCACCATTCACATTCACATCATAGTCTAGGTGAAAGATGCCCCCTGGAGTTATTCACTGTGCTACCTGGATAGACATACACAGGTAGTATATATCTAAGTACTTCAGGTATTTTAAATGACAGCTTCAACTACACCATGTTGTCTATCCTAATTTGTCTCCTGGAAATATCAAGCCAAGCTTCATCCATGGCATTTTCTCCTATTCCTTCACTGTGCATATATATGTTACTTGCTTCATTTATTCTTGCTTTGCAGTTTTGACACTCATGAGTACCTTCATCAAACTTCTCATTTGTCACTCTTATGCCTTTTGTCCCTGTTTTAGGCCTGTAAACTCAAAGTACCCTCCCACCTTGCTTCCTGATTGATGCAGCCATCAAATTACCTTTTCCACCAAAGGGTGATTTCCCCAGCACACTTTCACTATAAGACACGCCTAGGCATGATTAAGCTGTTGACAGCTAGAGGAGTTGTGGAAAATGAATATCAGAGCAAATGCTCTACCAAGTTGGACCAGAAGAATAAAAGACTACATGGGGAAGCTCTCAAGCTTTCAAAGATCTCAAAGTCTCTTACAGTACTACCTAGCATCTAAGAAGATCTACTAATACTCCCTGATAGCCTAGAGACTTGCTATTAATCAAAAATGTGGTCCAGCAGCATTGGCATTACCTGAGTGCTGTTAGAAATGTAGAATCTCAGGCCCCACCCTAGAATGCCAAAATCAGAATCTGCATTTTCACAGGATTTGTACGTTAACGGGTGAGTTGTATACACACGTTAAACATTTCAAAGCACCAGGCTGGCTGGAGGGAAAATATGTAGACAGAGCACTGGCCCCGTGGAAAGATTACAAGTTCAAGACTAAATCAGCAGAGCAGTGACATTAAAGGAGCAGCTCTCTCATGCTTAAGCCTTCCAGCACGAAAGGAAATGCTGCGTGATTGGTAAATATATTTTAGGACATGGGGAGACAGATTCCCCAATTTTTATTTGCTAAATAATATGTTTTTGCTTCTCAATAACTGTTATTTAAAAGTGGAAGGCAATTCTAGTGAGCAATTTCTCCTGTTTCTTCTAGAAGGGGCCTTGAGCCAATTGAAGAACAAAAGTCTACAGCTTAGTTTGGGATCTATTGTCACGTGTGCCTCTAACAAGAAATAAAAGAGGCTTTTTTGTATCCTTAAAACTCATATGAAAATACTATCCTTCTAGAAATAAAGACATAAAGCAGCTGTATCTATAAGTTTTGGTGGTGAAAGAATTAGATTTGGACTAATTTCTTACAAAACAACTATTTTTCTGCATCAGTGAAACAATTACAATCCTCTAAAGCCTACTTTAAAAAGTCATTAGTTTAAAACTTTAAATACATTTACTAGGGCTTACAAATTTTACAGTAAGGGTACCACTGTTATCAGTATGGTTGACCAAAAGAAATAATATCACCCAGAAAGTAAAGAATCCAGAAGATTGTGAAAAATATTGCATTGTAATGGAGAACTCCAACTCTGTGTTTATTACACACAAAACAGCAGATCTGAGAAATTCTGAATCCAAATAAACTAAACTTTCTTTCAATCACAACTAAACCAATTCCAGAATAGTAGAGTGTTGGAAAGGTTGGCGACTAAATAGGAAATAGGAACAAAAGAGGGGTGGTAGGGTTCACTTTAAGTGACCATAAATCAAAGCAGCTCGGGCTTCAGAAAGGCCTTTAAAGTCAAGCCAGTGAGGAAAGCCAACAGCAGCTTCGCCAAAAGGGTTCTTGTATCTTTATTTCATTTCTTCCTTTCATGAGAAAATAATGCCTAATATCACTTTGTTTCAAGTAACAATAATTTTAAATGCCTTATGAAATGTTATTTATGCTACAGATCTAACTCTACAAAGAGCCATGAAAAACTCACTGGTGCTATATTGGGAAAAAGTTTTGTTTTTTTTTTTCTTGGCTGATGTAGAGGGTGGAGAATGTGAAAAGGTAATTAGGCAATTAATGCCACCCTGATACCAAGCCAGAGGTCAGAAAATCAGGCTCATTAATTTAATCATGTACTAGTTGAGGCTGTAAGCACTTCTCTCTTAAATATATCTACTATCTTTAAAAAACTCTTCAACAAATGCCAATTTCGAGAATAACGAAAACTTCAACACTTGTCACAGCCCTGCCAAGGATGCTTGCGGGATGCTATTTTAATCATTTCTCTGCCTTTTAAGTAAAATCCAAAAGAAAATTTTCAAAGAGTCTTGTTTTGAAGCTTTTATTCTCTAATGCAAACACCAAAACAAGAATCCCAGACAACTCTCCCCCATCCTTCAAATGCACATTCAAATGCACATAATGGGATAATGGGTCTGCCCTAATGAAGTGTAAGGGAATTCATCAAAAATTCTTACAAAAGAAGCCTAAATGGTGCAGTGAATTCTAAATCCTAACTTGGTTGATGAGAAATGTTAATCACTAAAGGAAATATGAGGACAAGTGTCAGGAAATGCCATGATCATAGACAAACACACATGTCACTATTATTACTCATCTTGTTAGCATGATGATTACCTTTTACAAATTATTTAGAAAATAACATTAAAGAAAAATTAAAGCCAATGTATTAACTCAATTTTTTAACTATCCAAATACAACTTTTTTCTAGCAACGTTCTTTTACATGTGCACATATTTTCATAGTTCAACTCAGAATGCAAATATCATTTTTATATTTTTATTTAACATTGCTAGCATCAGTCTATTTCTGTCAATTTTTACAATTATTAATAGGCATATTATATTCTATTTTACTAGTAGAACAGGGTGTGCCAAATCATTTTCTATTATATAAAACAAATGTATTATTTCTACTTATATTCCTTTATAGATTCAGTAACTAATACAGTTGTATTTATAGCTTATAGCTTTTTGCTTATTCAGAACTATTTCCTTAGTATGAATGCCTCAATCTTATATTTCCATATCAAGAGATCTATTTGTGGTTCCCGTTATAAATGTCTACATTGTTTTTCTAGATGTTTTATCCCCAATTATACTTCTATCAAAAATTAAGGGTAGCATCCTCACAAGAATATTTTTAACAATTATGACTATCCTTCTTATATGTATGAACTATTTTTTCTTTAGCTTAGATTATATTTTAAATGCTCTAGAAAAATTAAAATTTTCTCACACATTTTTTAGAAATTATTTATTTCTACGAATAACAGTGAATAAAATATTATTGGAATTCTGATTATTGTATGTATGGAGCATGCATGTTTCCTTTTTATGAATTGTTTATATTCTTAGTTTATTTCATAATGGATATTGAATTTTACTTATAATTCAAATGAATTATTATTATATTGTATTTATTAACTTTATAATATTAAATGAGAATATTTTTCTAATCACATTTTAAATTTAATTTTGTTAATTTTCTTTATTTAGAAAATTGAGAGTTTACGTGCACTAATCTGTTAGTGAATTTCATAAAGAATGCCTTTTAAATTTTAAAGTAATAATAGAGTATATATATTACATTTTCTGTATGTTGAAACATAAAATGCAGAGGCAAACAAAAAAAGTGAAACAACATTCACAAGAAACTGCTTGATAAAGCATTAATATCCTTTCTATATCAAATTCTTACATATATTGAAACTAAAAACCTAAAAACCACAGTAGAAAAAAGAACAAAGGAAAAAAAAGTCTCTAAAAGGTAAATGAATGCAAGCCAACAAGTGGAAATATCTTTATTTGTGCCAATAATCAAAAATTCAAATTGAAAGCAGTTAGATATTATCTGTTGCCTACCCACCTGGATATGACATAGTAGCTGAGGCTCTCACTTCTATAACTCTCTGTCCCTCTCCCTCCATCTTTAGCTCCGCTATGCCAGAGACCGGAGGACACAGGGGGACACCAGCAGCCAGAGCCAGAGGCAAGACAGACAGGCTAGATATGTAACTACTTCCCTCCTGACATGTGGAAACAAACATACATAAATCCTGGGAAACGCAAATTGCAACTGGAGGAAAAAGAGGAGGAAATCTGGCAGAAAAGTAAAGATGCTCTGAGATGGAGACATTGTATTGGATAGAGAGCAAAAGTTTCAAAAATGAACTGGATAAAAAAAAAAAAAAACCACTCAATTGTTATGTGTCTCCAGATTAAGTATAGTTTTCCCATGGCTGAGAAGGAATGAAGATTTGTCAAGAAATGTAAGCAGTTATAAGAATAAAGCAGGGTCATACCACTCATATCTAAGTGGTGCCTATTAAGTTATATCCTACATTTATATAAAATTAGCCAAGATTTTATTTTTTATTGTGAATAATCAATACTGCCAAGACGTAGTGAAAGCAAGATTGACAAACACAGTTGGAGAGGATGAGATGGTTGTTACAGTACAATGAACACCCTAGGTTCCCCACTGGGATCCTTGGCTCCTGACTTCCTGGAAGTGGTAAGGTCAGTTTTTCTTCCTAGCCCAGGTTTACCAACATTTCATGATAGCCAGCCTCACTTCCCTCAATGGGATTGCCCATGAGCAAGCAACTCTCTTCTTCCTATGGTTCAGTTCTCAAACCTCTACACCTCCAAAAAGAGGAAACTCTTCTGTTTCTCCCATAAGTCCTTATTTATCTGTTCTCTTCTTAAAATCATGACAGTAAATCTAGCCATTCTCTTGATGGGAACCTCAATCCTTAAGTTTTGGGGTTGGACTCTCCCCAGGCTTCCAGTAGGACATGCTACCTCCATACAATATTTCACATCTTCTCTGAAGCAATTACATTTTTGTTAATTCACTGTCCTTAGGTCTTCTCAAGGTCCCAGTATTGGTCCTCCCAAGGCCAGAGAGACAGTTTCCTCCCAAAAAGTGAAATCATGTCTTCATCCTAAAAAATCAAGCTTTTAAAACTTTTTTCATGATCAAGCCATTCCTCCCTAATTATAAAGATCCAGCCTCTCCCAGACACCTCATAACATAATAATTTCATAAACAATAATGAAAATAGCTACCATTTAGTTTGAATGCTCACTTTTTAACAGGCAGTGTTAACCAGTTTTAAAATGTATTTTCATATTTCATTTGACAAGAGTTGAACTTTGCATAAGCTCATATGTTACAAATTTCTACTTAACCAAAAAATAAATGGCTTATTTAAATTTCATAACACAAACTCATGAGGCTGTGAGGGAAATGTGATTACCCAGATTATATAAATGGAGAAACTGAGGTTCAGAAGGATTTCAAAAGTTACCAAATGTTGCATAAGCAAGTGGGACAATCTGAATTCAGCCCATCTAATTGCAAGGCCCTTACTCCTTCTCATCTGTATCAAGGCACTTTTACAGGGAAGATTGTTTCATGATGCCTTGCTTGGTATGATTCCTCTGAAGGAAATCTGTCATGTTTCTTGAATTTCTATTAACAATTGATATTAATTAATTAAGTTATCAGGACTATCAAGGAAAGTTTCAGATTATGCCTTTGTTGGAA
>NW_006494612.1:7519266-7535787 GCF_000325575.1 Pteropus alecto | reverse complement strand
AAAATTCAATACATGATTTTGCTAACAATAGTGTTGATTCCAAGCTCAAACACAATGTGTTTAAAGTTTTTCCTTCACTGAGAATAGATCTTCTTTTATAATCTGAGTATGGAAAATATGCTCAGTTTTCTCTAGAGTCTATTTCTGTTTGATAGATCATTTCTCTTTGGTAAACATAATTTCTTTTTGAAATCAGATATTTTGCTTTGCCTTGGAATCTTATGTTCGTTCACATTCCCAGTCCTCATGACTGCTTAAAATGTTCTCTAAGCAAAGACACAAACAATCCTAAATAATTCACTGCACTTCTTTCGAGAACACTAGATTTTAATTAGCTGTTTATTTGTTTGTTTATTTCTCTGCTTGCTCTTTGGAGGAGAGCCCAGTACAAACAAGGGTTAATATAAAACCTTCAATTTCTTTGTAAAAGAAGCTTTCTTCCTTGGATCTGAATAACAACATATCTGTCCTGCAAAATAAACCACTCAACTGTCGCAGATATTTGGGAATGAATGCTTATCCACTAATTGGCTTCAGCTGTTTTTTCTCTTCATTATTTGAACTGAGAAAACAGCTGTTTTGGCAAATGGTTAAGCCCTAAGTCACATGGTTAGAGATTTATGCATTTCAATGTGCTAATGGATGCCTTGTAGAGCATGGTTTTGTTTATTTGATTGTTACAGGCCATAGTTAATGAATCATGACTTTCTTTAAACACACAGTGAAGTCAATCTCAATGCAGCAGGTCTTAATTTGGGAGGTCCATGTTCAGATTATTTTTTAGCTTATTATAATTTGCTTGATTTTTACTTCTCCAGGATAATAAGTAAACAAAGATAAATTGGAGATAAAGACTCTATATTTTTATGAAATCTGATATACTAGCAAGTGAACAGGAAGTCAATTGTTACAGAACAGAGTACAAATTAGGAAAAGAAAAAAAAATGAAACAAAACAATGTGTCTTTTGAATAATTTGAGCTAACCCTACTTCTTGTACTGTTTTCCTTTGAGTAAACCCATTAACATCAAGAGCATTGGCATTTGGTTACATTTTACTCTCAGGGCAGAAGAGGTAACCACAAATGCTTATGCTATTTTATAATTAAAAGAAATTCTGTCCTAGTCATAATAATTATAATAAAATATCAGCTACAATCACATTCAAAACGAGCATGAAGTTAAAACAATGAATAAAATATCAAAATTTAAGATTAGAGATATTGTTAAAATCTGATGGCTTCAGGTGGCCTTTATCTTAAATCATGCTGGGTAGGTGAGATGATACTCGCTTTTCAAAGACTTTCAGTATGGGTCACTTCGGTCTCCTCAGGAGCGAATTCTAGCCTTTAATCCTTAATGTAAAAAAAAATTTATTTTACCTAAAAAAAGTTAATCTGATTTTCGACCAGTTTAACTTTCTTTCATAGGAGGATAGCATGTTATTATTTGTCAGCACATTAGAACTCTAACAGCTCAGTCCTCTCATCCTACAGATAAGGAAACAAAGTTTTCAGGGAGGTTGAGTGTATTGCTCAGTTAGAAGCAGGCAAATTGACTGAAAATGGAATATTTCCAAGTTTTTTAGAATAGAACATTTTTAAGGTTTTGGTTTTGCATTATGTCATGGCTCTGCCTGCCCTGCGCTTTCCTTTGCCTCTGCTCTGGTCATGCCCGTTATAACCATGGTTGGGATGAACTTGCATGAATAGAGGACAATAGCTAGGATGAGTAAAGACCAAGACTAGCTGAGAATTGGAGTTCACAAAAAAAGTTGATAATACAACCAAAAAAACGGAATCATCGGATGGTTGTTCAATTGTTTTATCTAAAATTAATGGCAATGTTGAGTCTTAAAGGCTGAAGGGGTTGAAGACACTGAAATTATATGACAGCTCCTACAGATAAGGAAACAAAGTTTTCAGGGAGGTTAAGTGTATTGCTCAGTTAGAAGCAATACAATTTAAAGAGAATTATTTTTAATTCTATTAGAGCACACCCTACTACCCTCCATCCCTTCCTGCTCTTTTGAGCTTTTCTCTTCATCCTTCATCTGTCCAGAATGGAATTCAAGTGTGCCACAGGTCTGAAAATAAAAGAACCCAGATAAATATAAGTACTATAGGTCTTAGGATGAGAAGAGCAAAATATCCTTAGAGGCAAAGGAGGAGTACATCATTTGATACTGTACATACTGAATGTAGTGTGTTAAATAACATCCTTCAAAATTCATGTCAAGCCTGGACCCTCAGATTGTGACTTTATTTGAAAATAAAATCTTCACATATGTAATCCATTAAGTTAAGATGAGGTCATACTTGATCAGGGTGGAATCTAAATCCAATATGACTAGTGTCTTTATAAAAAGAGAAAAGACATAGAGACAAACATACACAGAAGGAAGATGACCATTTGAAGATGAAGGCAGAGATCGAATGATGCATCTACTAGGATTGCTGCCAACCGCCAGAATCCAGAAAGGCATGAAAGGATCCTCCTCTGGAGCATTCAGAGAAAGCATGGCTGACCTTGTCTGCATCTTGATTTCAGACTTCTAGGCTCCAGAACTATGAAAGAATAAATTTCTGTTGTTTTAATACATCCAGTTTGTGGTACGTTGTTCCAGCAGTCCTAGGAAACTAATTCAGTTGGAGTGGTGTAGAATGTTGACTTTCATCTATAGCATTCAAAGAATTGCAAGGTGAGCAAGATTCTTTGAGTTAGACAGGGAACCCAAAGGCATGAACAGAGCAAGATAAATCCTTATGACAACAGACCTGAACTACACTGGACTCTTAATGTCAGAGACACATAAACAAAGGAAAGGACAAATTACAAAGAGGAAAATGTAATACACAAGGGCGATATAGAGATAGTATTCTAAAAACATAAACATTTCTTATCATTATAAGAGAAAGCAAGCTCTCTGGTAGAAACTTATCAAATAAAAAAAACAAAATAAAATACAATACTTTTTTTTTAACCTAAGTGATTAGCAAAGATTGTTAAACCTATTATTAAATTGTTAAGCCTATTATAAGAGTGTGATAAAAATTGTTAAACCTATTATGAGTGTGAGGAGACAGTCACTCTATACTGCTATTCAAAGTAGGGTCCTTAGACCAGTGTTAATCCTCAAGCTCTTTATTGCTGATCCACAATTAGAAAGATACAAACATTGAAAGTTAAGTGCTTAGAAATTTTTATAGCAAATTGAACTTGCTATGACATCCAAACAAGCAATTAGTAGACTTGTTTATTCAGGAAGAGTATAGACTAGTTTGGCTGCTCAAGGTCATGTGATGAGTCTCATGTCTTCTCAACTGCATGCTAATCATGAAAAATAGGTCTATGTTTTAACAAGAAATATTTTTTCAGTTTTATGGAAATATTATTGACATATAGCATAATTAAGTTTAAAGTGTACAATGTGATGATTTGATATATGTATATATTGTGAAATGATTACTGCAACAAGGTTAGTTAACACCTACATCACCACACATAATTAGCATTTTCTATGTGTGGCGATGACTTTTAAGATGTATTCTATCAGCAAGTTTCAAGTCTATAAAACAATATTGTTAATTATAGTCACCATGCTGTACATTAGATCCCCAGAACTTATTCATCTTATAAATGGAAGTTTACTCTTTGACAAACATCTCTCCATTTCATCTATACCCCAGCCCCTGGCAACCACCATTCCATTCTCTTTTTCTGAGGTTAGCTTTTTTATATTCAACATATAAGTGAGAACATAACAGTATTTGTCTTTCTCTGTCTGACTTATTTTACTTAGCTTAATGTCTTCAAGTTTCATCTATGTTGTTACAAAAGACAAGACTTCCCTCTTTTTATGGCTGAATAATGTTCTATTGTATGTGTGTCTATGTATAATGTATATACAATAGCAAAGACATGAAAACACCCTAAATGTCCATCAGTGGACGATTGAATAAAGAAAATGTGATATATATGTACATATAATATAATACACTGTATATATTATATTATGTATTTATATATTATAGTATATGTTACATACATTGGTACATATATATCATATATATATAACAGTTCTATTTTTAATTTTCAACAATTGATTTTAAGATTAATTTATCAACTGAAACACAGGAATGAATAAAAATATTAAACATATAAGCAATTATATATTAAAACTTGTATTTTTTTACCATCATTTTATTTTAAATCAAACCTGTATTCAATTTATGGTTCAACATTAGTAGCTAAGTTAGTCCTTTTTAGGCTTCTTTCAAATCAGCACTAAAATTTGTTAGGGTTGCATTCATTATTTCGTCTTTGCCTTATGTTGAAGACACTGAAAATTTGCTAAGATTAACTAGCCATACGAAATGGCCGACACACTTGGTTACAGATTACATTAGTAAGAGACTGCTTGCAAATATTGGGTAAATCTGGGCAGAGAATGAGGCTTAAGCACCACTTTCCAATGACACCATAGCTCCACCTATTCAGGGATTAACCAATTATATGGCAAACCAACTCATAAAACTAATAAACTAGCAAAATATTTTTTATAGCTGTTTGGCAAATATACAGATAGCTGCTAACATAGCAGTTACTTTTCGTATATCGATAACCTAAACATGTTGGTGCTATGAAGAAAAATTACCTTTTTTTCAGTTCATTGTTAATAAATACAGCTAAATCTGAACTTTATAAACTACAGAGGATTGCATTGTCAACAAATGTTATTTTAATTTTGAATAGTGTGTTTTGATGACAAAGTTGCAATGACAGAAAAACATTCTGAAGTAGCAACCAGATTAAGATTTGCATATATATCACTACACTGCCTCCTTCATTTTGAAAATTTCTTCTGTAAAATTCATGTCAGTTGAACTGAACAATGTGTCAAGTAATGTAATAAAATTTATGAAAGTAGATAAAAATTAGTATGTTAAGTGCAAGGTTTTCTCTACAATACTATCAGTCTACTAATCATAAACAATGGATATTATATCCTGTGGTAAAATGATTATCAAAAGAAAGAGCTTTGGGGGAATTAGAAAATAAACCATTAAGATTTTTACAGGATAATAACAGTTTGCTCTCAACATTTTAAAGATGTGAGTGTTCAGCCAGATTGACTTATTTGTCTGTTTTGTATTTTTAATGATCTCAATACTTCCATATGAGAAAGAATGCAAAATAATTTTCAGTGGCAGATAAAAAGTCCAATGCAAAATATAGACCTCTGAAAGAATACAATTTGATGATGTGTTACATAATTTAACAATTATCAATGAAGTAGGTGATGACCTTAACTTTGCACATCTGTATCCTACATCATCATTTGGGTGTGAGGGGATAGCAACACATAGATACCTAGGTGCTTTATATATTATTCATAGACTATTTCAGAGAGGATACATAAGAATGGTGATTTCCTCTTTAAAAAGGCTGGGATTGGAGGGTGGGAGTGAGATTTCTCATCAAATACCTTTGTGTATGTTTAAAATTTGAATCACATTCATGTATAAGCTACTTGAAAATATTAAAGATAAAAGTAAGTGATAAAGTATATTTGTTAACTACAGCCATGCCGCCCTGAATAAGCCCGATCCTGTCTGATCTCGGGAGCTAAGCAAGGTCGGGCCTGGTTAGTACTTGGATGGGAGACCACCGAAGAAGACCAGGTGCTGTAGGTGTAACAAATAAAAAATAAGAGATTGTAAACTGACAAGATCTTTGCAATCTGTGAAGTCAACCAAAGGTTGCCTCACCTAAAA
The DNA here is from genome assembly GCF_000325575.1 of Pteropus alecto. Taxonomy (NCBI): domain Eukaryota; kingdom Metazoa; phylum Chordata; class Mammalia; order Chiroptera; family Pteropodidae; genus Pteropus; species Pteropus alecto. Next base: position 7,530,011 of record NW_006494612.1, on the reverse strand, counting down.
AAAACAAGTATATTTGTTAAATAAATCTTCAAGAATCTGTTATTTAAGCGAGTATGGAAAGACACATTACACATGTTTATATTCTCATTCACTTAGTATAAAGGCATCAAGTAATTATTACAAGATCTACCACATATCAACCTTCTCCAAAAACCATCCACCCATAATGTCGAACTTCTTCAAACTTTAGACTCATCGCATTCTATTAGGATGATACCAAATCAGTCCTAACAGAGCTCAGGTGTATATCAGGAGCCCATTTTGATCAGTAGGTAGGCTCTGGGATGTATTCCTCTTCCAAACTCCAGTTTCCACTAAATCTAGGGCTCATCCATGTATGCACATATACTTTAAGTTAGTCTGTACCCTTAGTCAAAAAAAAAAATATATATATACGTGTATATATATACGTATATATATACTTAATAGTAGATATGTAGAGACATCTAGTTATATAGCTATATATTATATATGTGCATATTCATATATATATTCCTGTTTCTTTTGTTGGTCCTAAAGTCCTGCCTTGGAGGACATTAAAACTAAACAATAACCCTCAGCTGCAGATCCTACCAGAAAGGCTAGATTTCTTTCCGAGAATTGATTCTCAAGCACTGACTAAAGGATAATTACAATCTGAAGTCATTCAACATGACGATCTCATCAGAGTGTGTGGTTTCTTTCCACTCCAGGATTCTGTGACCAAGCTGTATCCCTCAGAAGGGATAGAAATCAGCATGGGTTGTGGCTACCATGACTGCTGAGTGTCTAACCTGGCAACAGCAGAAACCAACACTAAGCCCCCTATATGGCATGATTTCCGAAGGGAGAAGGGAGTCAGCTAGTCATCAGTTGATTACATTGTACTTATTTCATCATGATAGAGAAAAATAATTTTCTTCAATCAAATAGAAAATCCTTCTGGATGTGGCTATAATGCTTCCTTGTCCATAATGCTTCTGCTAGCACCACCATTCATGACATACTGTTTCTGATCAAGGAATTCATCTGACAGCCCAGAGGCAACTGCTTGTTGGAAATGTGAGATGTTCTACTTAGTTCCAGCACCAGCTGGATTTTGTCTTACAGGGTGCAGTATATTACAGACCAATAAGTGATCTGTTTTCCAATAGCCAGAATAAACAAATCCAGGTATCAAGCAAGGAGTGAAAGAGTGGCCACTCTCACTGTAAAAACTAATAACTCACTTGTAGAATTTTCGCTTCCCTGAAACTTTGAGCTCTGCTAATTTGGAGATCTTGATTCCCAAGAGAGGACTCCTGCCAACATGAGACGAAACAATAGTTCCACTAAATTGAATGACAAGACTGCCACCTAGCCATTAAGGGTTCCATTCCTCATGGAACACTCAACCAATAACCAAAGGAATAGTTTCTCTGCTGACTATGGTGATTGATCTCAATGACCTATATTTGTAACTGATCATAATGATGGCTACAAGAAGAGCCATGTCTGGAATCCGGGAATTCTCTCTAGGTTTTCTCATAAAATGTCCCTGTCCAATAGTAAAACTAAATACTAAAGTATAGCAACCAATAAGGCAGGTTTATTGAGGACTAAGACTCTTCAGGAATGAAATTTTTGGTATCACATCAGAGAGGGGTCTCTGACAAACCAAAAGCAAAGAAAACATAGAATCGCTAGTAGAAAAAGAAAGTTATAATTATTTATCATGGCCCCTATGACCAGTTACAAATATAGGGATTGTCATAGTTATGTATGTTTTCTTTTTTGATGTGTGTGAGATATATATATACATATATACATACACACACACACTATATATATACACACACACACATATATATGTGTGTGTGTGTGTATATATATGTATATATATATTCACACACATCGATGTGTACCTGATTTATATATTAAACTTTATCGAAGATATGTATGTCTAATACATATATATATATATATATATATACACACACACAGACACAACTCATTATTTTATATAGATTTTGTGGGAGATTAACTTTACAGTTTAATATTCAGATTAACAGAATATTCAGATGGGCCAGGAACTGAATTTGAGGAGTAATTAACATAACACAAAGATGAACACAGTGACAAGGCTGTGGCTCTTCTCATTCTGGGGAAGAGGTATAAACATTTTCATTTAACTAAAGGACAGTTGCACATTATTAGGTAGAAACATCGAGTTGTTTTTAGTGTTGTGTAAAAGTTCATTTTGTAAGAAGGGTTGATATAGATGACATGTAGCTGAAGAGGTAGACTATGCCAGTTACTGAGTGTTAAATCTCTTAGCTTCATCCCACCCTTCTGTACTAGCTTTGTTATACTGGCCTGGAACTTTGCAAAGTACATTTCTACTTGGCTAGATGGCACCAATATTAGAATCTACCAGTGGGGTGGGGGGTGGGGAGGCATAGGGGTACAGCAATGCTGGAGGAGGAAGAAAGAACTTGCTTCTCCCATTTGTAAACTGTGGACTCCCAGTGTAAGGTTCAGGTGCAAGTCTCCAAGCTCAGTGTGTTCACCTCAGCAGAAGTAGTTCACTCCTGCATTTTAATCTATTTTGCAGTTTTTCACACTCTCAGAATCCAGCCTCATGCCAGTCAAGCAGTGCCCCCTTCCCAGATGTCAGGGTGACACCTCAACAGAAGGTCTCCCCCAAGCTTCAAAATTTTAATAATGTCAACCTGTTCCATTTTCCCCTTAGCCTTAAGTGGCAGGTGCCTCTTATAGTTGCCACCTTTGTGATACCTCAGAGTGTTCTTTTTACCTTTTCAGTTACTCAGTTTACTAATATAGAACTAGGTATAAACTACAGTGTTTTGATCAAATAAATCAAATAACTGATGTAGTTCCTGTCTCCTAAATTAATCTTGACTGACATATTGAATAAACACATAATTAGAAAACAATGTTTAAGTGCAATGCCTGTCATAATGATCATTAAAACTTATTGAGTTATTGCCATGTGGCAGACACTATCCTAAGCTCTAATTTTATAAAATATATATATATTTAACATATTAATGATACATAATATATAATTAATAAAATATACATTGCTAATATGACTCTTTATAACTCTAATTATATTAGGGTCTAATTTCAAAGGGTCTTAGTTAACATGTTCAGAAATTTAGATTTACCCTGTAGATAGTAAGGACTGCCCAAAATGTTTAGAAGAAGAAGGAAAAAGAGTATTCCTGGTGTTAGTTTGAAATATATGAATTTTAGAAAAGAGATACTGGAAATATTAAGACAACAAGTTGACAATTATAAGTGAGTAGAGCAATGATAAAGAGCTGACCAGGAAAGGAGGGAAGAGACTTAATGAGAAACATTTCACAAGTATCATCATGGGGCTTGATGGCTGATATGATGCAATAAGTAAGAAAGAAGAAAAAGGGAGAAATGACATTCTTGGCAAAGAGAACACCAGTACCAAAAAACTGCTACATGAAGAAAGAATTTTCAGAGAGGGGAGCAAAGAGTTACTGGGCTAATGGTCATATAAAGAGTGGTAATCTGACTACCATCTCAGTTGAACCACAAATCAGGTTGATCTAGCTGCAGATTTAGTTCTTTAACATTGAATTCCCAGTCTGCTATCTGAGTAGCTGCAGTGTGCTTCCAGGTATGAAACTTTACACATTGCCGCTGTATTTCATTAAATCATCACCTTTTTTATAAGGCATCCCATTATTTTAAGTACCTCTAAGAAAAATAAAGCTGTATATTAAAATATGACACAATGATTCTTTAAAATCACATTGATTATATGATACAATACATCCTTATTTCAGAGAATATAGTATTGTGAAAGCATTAGAATAAAGATGACTTTTGCAGAGACCACTACCTAGGAAACTACTTCATTACATTATACAATCATACAGACAATTTGAACCTCACAGTTTAAATATATTTTGACTATATTTCTAAAGCGATCTAGTATTAAGAAATAGGAAAGAAACTGATAAGTACTTTATTGAGATGTAATGGTTCAAACAGATGCTCGTGGATTGAACTAAAGATGCACTATTTTATATACATAAAATACATTTATAAAGTCAATAAATGTTTAATAAATTATCAAATTTAAGCAAAATGTAAATGAAAAGCTGGCAAAATATCTCAGGACTCTATAAAATACTTCAATCATGAAAAGGAATGAACCGAAACTTCATCATCATCATCATCATTATCATTATCATCCTCATTGTCATATAATCACACAAGAAGTTGGACTCTATAACTTTTTTAAAGTTCATTTTAACTCCCTGAGATTCAACTGTTTATAGTTTGCCTTTAATAAACAAGGAGCTGCATGGTAATGAGTATACAGAAATTCATAATCCGCTGTCTGTACCCTGCAAAGCTTTGTGTCTGATTTGAAACACAAAATATACATTTAAAAAATAAGCATAATACAGGGCAGCCAAACTAAATGACTTGTGTGTTGCAACAGAAAGAATAGATCACCACAAGGTTGGACAGTCTGAAAGAAATTTCTCAGCAGAGGTGGAACTCGATGTAAATTGTGAAGAATCATAAGACCAGCACAGAGAAAGCGAAAGTGTAGATGATTCAGACAGTAAGAATAGCGGAGAAGCAAAAATATACACACGATTTACTGAAAATAAGCAAAACGAAAACACATTGACATTGCTTCAGAAAATTTCTTTTTTTAAAATCTCATTTAAAATTTGAAGCAATACATATATTAGCAGAGAAACTGATGCTCAGATAGAATAAAGATCGGCCCAAACCACACCTAAGTGAAGAAGGATGTTTTAAACCCAGCACTGCTGACTACAAGGTTCATCATATTAAATAAGACCAATTTTGTTGAGGAGAAGTTTCAAAGAGGAGAGTCATATGAAATGGGCTTAGAAAAGTAAGGTTTCAGTCAGATTATGGAAGAATCTGAAGGATCTAAAGTTCATATTACAGTGATAAGGAAACAGTTGACAACCTTGGAGCAGGAGGTTAGTACATCCATTGAAGGGAGATGAATCAGGCTGCCGCTGGAGAGAGTAAAGTCCTTTTTTTGAAAATGCTAAAAATCTAAATTCAGCCTTTATGAAAGGAAAATTAGTTTTTATAATAATTAATTAAGAGAAACACCTGTTTGGTAAGCTTATGCCAATACATAACTACTTAACACAACCGAGAAAACATCTATTATTTTATTGTCTGTCTTGGAAAGCTGTCAGCATAAGTTAGCTATTTCACTTGAAGTTAACTATTTGGTGTGTTCTTACAGGTTCCATGAGTATGTATATTACTCCCTCGAGCCCTATCCTAAAAAGATCCTTTCAGATTCTGTCAGGTTATTATGAGGATAGTTCATGTTGAAATAACTCTGTCCTGTGATGCCAGGCCCTGCCTTGTTCTCTGACCCATCCTATTCCAATATCTGGAATTCCAATATCTGGGGCCACTTGACTTGTTACTACAACCAAGCCTCTCTATCAGGGGAAATTTTTAAAGAAGAAACAGCTCAAAAACTTAAGGACTCAGCAAACCATTTATCTTGCTGCTGGTTTTCCTCTCATCCACTCCATTTGTAGCCACTGCCCCTTTACAGTCCTTGCTCAGATATAACTCTGATTCTGATCATCTGCTCAAGATCCTATACTTTTTTAATTTATTGGGGCAACACTGATTAATAAAATTAAGAAGGTTTCAAGTGTATAATTCAATAATACATCATCTGTATATTGCATTGTGTGTTCACCACCCAAAGTCAAATCTCCTTCTGTCACCATATATTTAACTCCCTTTACCTTTATCTACCTCCCCCCTCACCATTTCCCTGTGGTACCCACTAAACTATTGTCTTTGTGTATGAGTTTTTGTTTGTTTGCCTTGTTCATTTGTTGTTTTCAGTTTTATATCCCTCATATGAGTGAAATTTTATGGTTCTCAACCCTTTCCATCTGACTTATTTTGCTTAGCATGAATATCTTAAGATCCATCCATGTTGTTGAAAATGGCAGTATTTCATCTCTTCTTATGACTGAGTAATATTCCATTGTGTGTGTATGTATGTGTATATGTCACATCTTCTTTATTCAATCATCTCTCGAAGGACGCTGGTTATTTCCATGTCTCAGCCACCATAAATAATGCTGCAATAAACATTGGAATGTATATATCTTTAAGACAAATATTTTCCAAATTTTTGGATAGCTACTTAGAAGAGGGATTGCTGGGTTATATGGTTATATGGTAATTCTATTCTTAATTTTGTGAGGAACCTCCATACTGTTTTCCCTAGTAGCTGTACCAATTTACATTCCCACCAGCGGTGTATGAAGGTTCCTTTTTTCCTCACATCCTCGATCCTAGTACTTTTAAGTGTAGATCCCCAAGCCTCATGCTCTAGCCTAGCTCCTAGCAAGGATGAGCATTCGGTCCCTGTACTTTCCCCCAGAGATTGTAGCTCCACCTTGTGCTGTCAGGTCTTCTTAGTGCTAGGACTTTGGTGCTAAGTTCTTACTCCTGCTCTTGGGTAAACTGTAGGGATATTCTATTGTGGATTTCTATTGAAATTTTACTCTGAATTTATTCATAGTGATTTGTATTAGTCAGCTTTCTCTAAATATTTATATATAGCAAACAGGCCCAAACTTTCAGACTTAAAACACCAAACATTTACTTCTCATTTGTGTGTCTAGGAGTTGGCAGCAGCGGGTCTGCCCCAGGTTGTGAGTTGGGTACAGATGTGCTCTATGTGTCCTTTCATTTTAAGACCTAAGCTAAAGAGTAACTCCCATCAATGGCGTGAAGACGTCATGTCAGAAGTGTGAGAAAGGGAAGCAGAAACACACATAATGTCATGCTTAGAAACCTATTATCAGTTCTACAACTTCCATTTGTCAAAGTCTGTCATAAGACTGAGCCAAAAGCCAATGAGATGAGGAGGTATACTCTGTGCATGGGGAACCCTACCAAGGGCAGAGAAGGAAGGAGAATTGTGAACAAGCAGCACAATCTACCACAACATGTATAAGCTAGCTGAGTTTTCTAAAATAGGATTCGTTTACATAACCTTAGAATAAGTTGAACTTCTTAATATTCTGCTTTGCACATGGTCAATTTTCTTTTTCAAATAATTTGCAAAGCTTAATTGGAAGACATACCATTCTATTTCACATGATGGATTTTCCCACCTGAATTTGTGGAAGATGAGTACAAGTCTTAAATTATATGTAGTATTAATGGAACAGTAATGTGGCTGGTTAGTTCTGTGTGTGTGTGTGTGTGTGTATGCGCACACACGCATGCTTTAATTTTGTCAGAGTTCTGCCTCAGTCTGCTGCATTGCCTGCTATTCGACCACATGCATCAGTGTTTCTCAATTCAATATGCATTTCTTTAGCAGAAAAGGGTAAATATAGAAAGGTAAATATTTCTGGGATATTTTCTGTTTTATTTTTTGATTAGTAACATTATATTTTTCTCTCGTTCATCTATTTTTAACTGAAGCTCTTTGTTAAAAATAGTTTAATTCTAGGAAATGAACCTATGCCTTTAGCAATTTGACCAAGATGAAGCACAAAACAAATAGTCCTTTTGTGTTTCTTGGGGGAGTTAGGAAGAAATTGTTACTTAATTAACAATTTCATATAAATTCATAGAAGTAGAACCCAAAAGAACTTTAAGAGCTCACTAAATTGACATGAAGCTTTCCTCTCCATTGCTAGTTATCATTATCTCTTTTTATGTGTTAATGGAGACATTCTGCAATCTAACAGCATTTAATTTTATCTTATTAAATAAAATAAAACAGAGGAAAAACATAAAAGGAAATGCTTTTTTAAAAAAAAAAAGGATACATGTGGCTCGCAGGACTTTTTTTTTTTTTTTTTTAATGTGATCTGGCTATTGGACAAGGATGTTTCTTAAAAGTGGAGGACAAAGACTGAAGCATATTTGTACAAATTCAGATATTTTTACAATTACCATCAGGGTACTTTAGCTAGAAAGAGTTAGTCCAGAAAAAAATATTGTCAGAACAAGGACAATGTATTCATCTAGCCAAAGATACATAAACTTAGGATCTCAGGATATAACCCCAAACCTTTGGAACTGAATTAAAACCAAGAGAAACTTTCATGCAGGGTGAAAATTAAACCAGAAATTGGCTTTGCGGAATAGTTACCATCAAGCTTCCTACAATAAATGGTGTAGCTTAGCATGTGCTTCTTCTGATATTCAGGAGCTAATGTTTTCAGTCTTTTATTAAAGGAGAAAGAGACTTCTTATTTAAAATTAATTCAGCTGCAGGAAATATAAATGACATATTTAAGAAAATACACACACACACACACACACACACACACACACACACACACACACTGGAAAGCTATCTAAGTCTTCTAGATTTTGCCAAACTCACAGGGAAAAAATTTCTTAAATGATAATAATTATGATGAAAGTTATTTTCAGAACAAAATAAAGGTAAGTTCTCTTTACTTGGAATGGGAAGGTTATATGGTAGATTCTGTAAATTCAAACAAGAACACAAATAAGTAACTGATAATTGTTCACCATGTATTATATGTCCTTTTATTTGCTGAATCCTATCTGACTTTACATTCAAAATTTTAAAAGAAAAATGGAATGTAGACACATTTCCCTTTTATTTCCATCAAATCAGTGAATTTAGTAAAATGGCTACAAAAATCTATCAATATGGTAATTAAGAGCTGCATAATTAAGGAGGATTGATAATTATTTAAGTATTTAAAAAAGTTACACAGAATAATGATAAGCTTCCTATTTGTTGATCACTTATAATGAAGCACCAAGACAGACATTTTTTTCAGATCCTTACAATAATAATCTAGCAGGTAAATGTTATTATACCCATTTTATAGGTATAACAAAATATGGGAAAGCTAAAATAAAGGAAAAGGCTTCCTCAAATCTTTTAACTAATTAGTTTCTGACTTAAATCCTGTATTCTTTCTATTACACAGTAAAAATCTATAAAGGGATGAATTATTCATTTCCTATTTCAATGGAAAATGATTATGGCAGTTGACAGGTATTTTTGAAATCTGGCACCTCTCTGGTTAAAGTGTTCATAAATTCCCTTCTCATGTTAGTGTCATCTGTTAGGTTTCCTGTCATAGGTCTAGAATTTAACCTTGAACAACAACAAAAAAAATCTGTAAATTAAAATAACAGATAAAATAAAGTGACAATTACAGTTTTGTCCCCCTAGCTGCGAGATAATGCTATATGTCAGTGTCAACCATTAATCTTATTAATTAAAAACAAGAAGCATCTACCATATTTCATTTCAGATCATATCAAGTGTTCACGATGCCCTTTACATTACCTAGTCTATAAATAAAATGTGAAGATGTTTTATTGACTTGTTTCCATAGCAATGAATCTTCCTTTAGTTGTCAAGGCGATGTGCAGTAGCCTAGTAAATTGGACAAGCACAGGAGTCATTTGTCAAGTAATAGGTTCAAGAAAAGTCAGAATAATCCACTAAGAGATCATCTAGCTATAAATAGAACCATGAACCTCAGAACGTAAACATTTTGGTTTTAATGACCTGCAAGCATCATTTATTTTTGTGAAATAAATGCGAAACCATAAGACAATGTGTACACCCAAGTAGGCAAGTTGTGTTTACATTAATGGTGATTTTTTTTTCCCCAGAGTAACAAAACTTTTATTACAGAAGAATAGTCAGAATTTTCCCAGTTCTGAAGTTTAGTTGGCATGGTCGAAAGGTCCACTGACAAATTTGTTATCTGTTTAAGGGGATTTACTTTGAAATCAATAGAATTCTCGACTAAAAAAGTAAGTTAAGAAAAATTATTTTTTAGATAAATTGTGGCAGGAAAAAATGTTGAAAAAACAAAATGTATTGTCCCTCTTTCCTGACAGAAGTGAAAATTAAATAATACACAATTTATTTTTTTATGTTTTAATTTCTTGTCACATAGATGTTTATTAACTGCCAGGGTAGTTGGGACTTGATACCTAGGCCCCCCACCCACCCAAAAAAAGACGCCACACATCTCCTGCCTTGAGTTCTTCTGGTATCTTCATCTTGGCATTAATAGATGAATTGAAACCACCAAGTCAGAAAAAGAAAGAACATCAATTTTTTTCAGAAACAATGTGTATAACAACTTAGTTCTGGCCAAATATGAGAGAATAGATGAGTCACATCTTTAAGCAAATGTTATGGGAAGATGTCTGTAGTTCGTGTGAGCAGAAAACAGTGCATCAGTGATAAGTTATGAAAACAAGCAGCAAAAACTGTATAGCTAAAGCTAAAACATAAAATTACTTCCCAACCAAACAGGAAAGATAAATGTCAGTGACAACCCCTTAAACAATTACAACAACTAGAACTCTTCTTTGACTTATGACGCGCCTTATGTCATAAAGCTGTTTTAGAAACATTTTCTTTAATAATGTGTAATCATTTAAATAATTTTTTTAACTGTTCAATATCCTTTAGTTGTCTGCTTATGCCAATGGTTTGACATTGACAAGATTAGTCTTAATTTACAGTTAAAAATGGAGCAAATTTTCAAGTACATTCAATAGAAATGTAATAGACAAGTGTTGTTTTAGTTTTCCCAGTATTCTGCATCTCCTTCATTGGATAACAGCAAGCATTCTGCCTTCATTTATTTTGGAGGACTACTACATACCAGATAATTCTAATGGGCTGCCACAGTACCCTACACCTGTTCCCT
>NW_006494612.1:7498561-7519026 GCF_000325575.1 Pteropus alecto | reverse complement strand
TACTCTAATAAGTATTGGAGGCATGGCCCAAGCTAGACCAATTAGAATTGCTTGGAGTTTTATATATAGTCACTTGAAGCAAAGAGCTCACTCATGCCTCTGGGGACACTAGCTGAAGTAATGATAACCACCACTATCACCCTCTTGTCTCCTACTGGAGAGAGCCACCTGCAGTAGAAAAGACAGAGTCAATACTTAATAAGAAGCAGAGCTGAGATGTGAGAGAGATGAGGAGAGGAGGAGACCCAGTAACACCATTTAAGTCCCAGCTGGAGTCCCACTTCAGGCTAGATTTAAATCTATCTCCTTGGATAAAAAGGAAAATAAATAAGTTCAATTATTTTTATTGTTGACACTATTTCAAGTTGGATTTCTTCTATTTATAGAGCCTCATTAAAAAAATATTAAAAACTCCTTTCTGAAATGTAATGGTAAAAATCTATAAAAATCATATTTACATGGCAGCATGTATTTCCTTTAGATATATTTTGTTTGATTAATTTAATTTTATTTTGCACAGATTAATTTGCCTAGCTCCATCTTAAATCTTTAAATAAGGTCAAGAAACACTCTTGGCAAATGTTCTTAAATACATCAATGTTCTGTCTCCTTTGATTAAGCACTTAAGGATATTTGAAATAACTTGGCAAGGTGATAGGCTGTTGTTATTTTTACCCACAGATTAGCTCTAAGTAAAGAAGTTAAAGTGACTTTTCCTTGTCAAAATAATTTTGGGCATCATAGAAGACGGTGACTTCAAGTGGTAGGAGGTTTTAATCTAAAGATTCAAGGTTTTCAAAGATGGAGGGAGAGATGGAATAGGGAGGGAGGAAGGGAGGCAGAAAAATGTGAGGGAATGGGAGGAGAGAAGAGGAGAGAAAAAAGAAAAGAAGGAAAAAGAGGAGAAGAAGTTTTATACAACGATTGCATTCAGTTTTTCCTCTGACAGTCCCTGTCTCAAACAAAGGAAAACAGAGTGACATTGGAAGTCCTCCTTCACCTCTTCAGTGCACTCACATAATCATGTACCAAGTCTTGTAGCTCTAACTTGAAAATATCTTTCTTGTTCAATCACTCCCGTCTTTCACTGGCACTGCCCTAATTCATCTCTTTCATGGACTACTGAAAACTTCTTGGCCAGTCCCACTGACTCCATTTAATTTCTAGCAACATCGCCAATCCATCCCCCACTCTTAAACTAAGATGAGAATAGAAAATGCAAACCTAATCATGTATGTTTTATATCCTGCAATGGTATATGTCTGGTATTCCTCCTCAAGGGGTCGGCTTGATGTCACCTATTTTGAGAAATCTCTCTGCAGTCTAATGGTCTAGGTGCTTTTCTGATTTGCTAGTCTTCTAAATAACTTGCCACAATTTATTATACTTGTGTGTTTACTTGTTCCTAAGTATACTATAAACTGCAAAATATTGGAACAATTGCTAATTTGGTTTACCATTTTATTTACAGTAGTTAGCTCAATTTCTAGTATATCATATGTGTGTATATATCTAGTATATATATTTGTTGTGTGTGTGTGTGTATATATATTTATTTATTTATATTTGTTAGATGACTGAATGAATTTTTTAGTGTTCCTTTTGTCATCCACCAAAGGAAAGTTAACATCAAGCTGAAACAAAAACTTTTATTTATGTTGAGCATTCTTGGTTATATGACATTCTTACATACTAAATCAAAAAGCCATGTCATCTTTTATGTGTCACTCAGGAAGAGTGTATTGATTTAGTAGAATGGTCAGTGTTTGATATAAATCATTTTTAATGACCCAATCAACTAAAGAAAAAGATAATATCTTTGAAGAAAGAAAAATAACAATATATTCCAGAGCAGAATTCGACGACTTCTCTTTCATACCCAAATCTAGAAATTTAGAGAACTGCTAATGGTATAAATATGCATAGACAGCTGTAAACTCTTCAGAAGAAAATTTTATGCTGCCTTAGAAAACCTTTCACAATTAAAAGTGCCTCCGAGTAAGCATAGTTTAAAGCTTGTGATTTTCCAATTTTCTTTTCTTTAATGATCATTTTACAATTAAGATAGATTGGATTTAGAGTTCTAGTGGTACAGGGGAAAGATTGGCTGCTCTATTGTCACCTAATCTACATTTCCCTGGAAATTTGATTGGTTAGGTTTTCTCATCCATTTCTTTTTAGTAGCATTTAGTCAAGTGCTTATTAAACCCGAGTCTGTTTTTAACTGACCACTGTGTCCAGTTATAAGCTTCATTACAAATATCTGTCTGTACTTCTATAATGATTCTCGAAGTGTGGTAAAATGAACATAACACAGACCATGGTCTTCTCCACGGATTAATCTCCCAGCAAGATGTACTGACACTCAGCCCTGCCTTTAAGACTCTTCTTCCTAGAACCACTGGGATGACATCATTTTTCTGCTGAATAGTATTCAATGGTGCCCTCTTCCCTCTCAAAGAAAACCTAAATTGCTTGTAAATTTAAAAAGAGAAAAAATAATGGAAGTTCAAAGAGGGATATAACAACATTAGTGTGTGAAAAGAGGGTCGCAAGGGGAAAATTCCCAGAAATCCAGAAATTCTAAAAGCCACAGATATTTTAGATATGTTTGTAACAATAAAGCATCAAAAAGAAATAATGTGAAGTAGTTTGGAAAAAGCAGAACCATTCAACAATCGATTTGTATATATCTTCTCCAGAAAGAATGGTTTTCAAGCTGAAGGGCAGGGCAAACAGTATAAAAACAAATTGAAATCCGAGCAAGCGAGAATAATGTCAGCAAATACACGACGATATTAAATAAATTTAAGTTTCCATCTCTGAGAACACTCTATCTCAGTTTATAGCAGTAGTTTACAGGTTTTATTTCAAAGGAACTCTCAGTAATATTGAGAAATTATCAAGTAGAGGAAAATTTTCAGAAAATTAAAAAAGCGTACACATTGACAGGTAATGGGAAAGCAGGATGACAGAAATAGCACACAAGTAATTTTGGTGCTAATGCCCTAATGCAGAAAAAGAGAACAAAAGAAAATTGGCTGATCAGGTATCTGGGTTTTAACATTTAATGGAAATCATCAATGTTTCCTAGCAGGTAAAAAGCTTATATACTCTTAGAGATTTTATAATTCTATGTCAAAAACTAAAGGTTCCTTGACTCTTTTTGAGAGCTAAGACCAATGTAAAGTATTGTGTTAGATTCTCTGCAATTGTATCTAAAAGAAACATTTGTAACTATAAATGTATATAGATAAGGCAATCGAGTTTATAAAGGGTTTAAAACCAATGACAAAAGAAAAAAAAATGAAAAGAAAATTATCTTTTAAAAGACTAAGGAGAAACCAATCTATTTATCCATTCAAAAATTCCATGTATAGAATATGACATTTCTCCTACATGGCAAAAGAGTAAAGAAGAGAGTTTTAGAAAAGAGGAGACGGAGAGAGCAAGAGATTGAGAGAGATAGAGAGAGACAGACAGAGACAGAGAGACAGAGACAGAAAGACAAAGACTGAGACAGAAAGAGACAGAGACAGAGACAAAGAGAGACAGAGATAGAGAGACAGAAAGACAGACAGACAGAGAGACAGAGAGGAAAGGAGGGAGAGAAGGAGGGGAGGAGAGAGATGGAGAGACTGCTTCCTTTCAAGAAAAAGTCTCACACCCACCTCTCAGAAAGTGCCCCATATCCTATCCATTAGCAAAAGTGGTACAGTGCCCTGAAATTTCAATAAATTAACATTCTCCCATCTTTGGAGGAAAACTGAAAGAGGACTTGAGGAGAAAACTGAGAGCTTCCACTAGGATGTCACTTTAATGAGTTACATGTTTCACATACTATTTTTCTAAGCACATTTTAGTCCTGTCTTGGCTACAAGGAATGCATTAAACTGCAATTGGTTTGGCATTTTTGTATTCCTTTCATAGTCCACATTCTTTTACGTTTGATTTATTTAATTGGTGAGGTTAGAAATTTCAAAAGAACTGAATCAGGAATTTCATAGTTTCATGGTTCCCCACTAATAGTAATTATAGACAAGCCAGAACTAAAAACAAAAACAAAAACAAAAAAACCTGCCAGGGTTACCAAGAAATGATTTCAGACATGAATCCAAAAAGCATATCAGGGTTTTCTTGGACAGCAAATGAGATTCTGCCATGCTACATATCCCAGGTAGAAACATCGCAGGCTGGGCAGCAAATGCAATCCACTGGATTATGTAATCATTCTGAAAGACATTATCTTCTACAAAAGAACATGCTCTTTATATGTAAAACCTAAGTTCTCTCATGAATAAAGCCTTTCCAACTAGCTACCTGGAAAAAAATGAGTTGGAAACAAACAAATTCAGGCATATCATCCCAATTTTAGTTAATGTTAGAAAATCACTTTTTCTTTTTTTTTTTAACTACCTGGACAATGTGATTAAGTATAAACAAACATAAGGCCCTCCAACTGCTTTCTAGTGAGATCAAACTAATTTATTTCAATGTGTATTGTACCTATAAGATTGCACAGTAATTCATCATGCTGGACACCAATTTGATGGTCTCCTAAATACTACATTCTCTAATTACTTCTACTAAATAACTTTGGGAGACACAAATTCTAAGGTCAGCAATAGTTCTTCAATAAGCTATTTGTGTATGTGAACTACAACTGCAGCATTTAAAGATTACACTTGTGTGGAAGGACACTTCATCTCTTCAGAAAGAGCATTACACTGAGAAGCCAGATCTATTGCAGAAGCAAGACAGAAATAATTCACTTTTGAATATCACCAACACAAAAAAAGAGCAAAATATGCATATTTCAGAGTTTAACATTGAAGACACCCAAATTAATTTTAAAAGATTATATTATTTTTCCATTCAATTATGGTATGGTCTATGGACTAGTTTCAGAACTGAATTGTAATCTAACTCTATCTAACTTGAAAACTTTTCTCCCCCTATTTTTCTTCATGAGCTTGCTAATTTGTTCTTGTAATAGCTCATAAGGACCATGAGTGGTACTTTTCCTGTTGCCATGGAACTGATAAATAGAACTCACAATTAGTGATGAGAGTACCCAAACCCTTTAGCTTTTAGAAAGAAACTTAGCCATAAACTGCACACTCTACACACACACACACACACACACACACACACACACACACACGTCTAAATCCAGCTAGCCATGAGTCCTCAATCTTGTAGGATATATAATGGGTTTTCCTTTCACCCTTCAAGCCAATGGAAAGGATGTAACCAAGAGAATCACTTACAGAGACTGAGAATCTCCTCAAGAAGGCGACATTGACATCTCATTCTTTGGTGTGATTTTTACGAAAGCAGTGGATTTGCTTGTCTGTTCCCTGTGGCTTATACCAGTTTCTAGATTTGAGCTGACCTGTTAGTATCTCATTCAAAAGGGAAGATTGCTGGGCAAGGAGCCAAGGAGCAAAAGCCCAGGCAGGTCGGCACTGGGTGTGTGTACATACAAAGGTGAAATGGTTATTGAGGCAGAGAGGTTTAAAAGATCATCCAACATGCCCTTGGGAACATCCCTTATCTACAGCCACTACCTTCACCATAGTCAATACCCCACTGAAGAACTCCCTTATGTGCCCCAGAGAGTGTCAGCGTTTGAATGTCTGTCCTCAGTGATACCAAGAGAAAAAGTAGCAGCCAAGAAACAGTTCATGTAACTGTGCTGGACACAGTCAGTAGTCAATAAATATTAACTATTATTATTTTATCCTTTGGATTCTTTACAGTTCTTGTAATTGACTCAGAAAGTATTTGGCTAAAAGGCAACATTAGATATAATTAATGGATAGTTAACTAAGTAAAAATTTAAAATATCAAATGTATTTTATAAGATACATAAGTATGTTACAACTCCCAAAATATGAAATTTACTATTTCTGCTTGAGATTATGAAGAATATATGTTGTCACCACAAGATATAGATCACTGCCTATAATATATTAATGTAATTAAATTAAATGTAAGTTCAATCAGAGTACTTAAAATTACTGTCTTTGAGTATTACTCATTGCCAAGACATATGGACTCTTCAGGGAAAACTATCTTGTTTTTCTCCTAAACCTAATTAGATATGTGCACCAGAACTTTAGACAAATCAAATTCGTATGGGGTATAGCTAATTTCACTAATTTGAAAGCTAAAATTTAAGAGAAAAAGTTATAATTCATTAAAAAAGTTTTAAGAGATAATTGATTAAGAAAATAAATTGTTTTAGGTCATAAGGTAATGGTCTTATATAGTTTTACAAATGAAAATGAATAAAAATGCACTTTAAATCACCTAATTTATTTCTTCAATTGCTTCAACAATCATGTACCTAGGGGATATAATGTAAATTGTCTTAAATAACTAAAATAAAATAAAGTATTTGAAAACTAAAAAAGTAGGCAAATTTTATGTCGTGTATTTTAACAATCTCATTCATTTAAATATATTATAAATAAACACTATCTCATATATTAATTATCTCAGGAATATATAATAATTTTAATCATCTTTTAATTAAAGTCTGGTCTCACTTTGCTTTTCTAGTCCTTTGAGTATTATGCTGATAATTGCTAGCTCAATTAATCTTAATCTCACTGTAACACAACATCAAGAGTTGGATCCATTGTCAATGACTTGAAATAAGTATAAAAGAATGGTGTCTTTGCTCTAGAATATGGAATATGAGGCACTACAGCATTCTGTATTGTAGAAGGCTAAAGTTCATTTGGTATCATTATTTGCCACAAAATTATTATAGGCATCATAAACATTTTATATAATGTTTTAATTTCAATTTTTATTAAAAAAAAAAACTATAGATTTTAAAGAAATCTCATCCTTTAGGTCCTGATAATCTGCCTTGTAACTGCCCATAGATGTTGGGTACAGGATCTTCCCTGTCACCATATCCATAATCCCATTATGCAAATGCTATAACACCATAAAAACGGTAGGTGGAGAATAAAAACAGTTTATATAAGCTAATCTCAAATAATAAAAAGAACAAAAGCATGAGAACTCAATGAAAATACATTAGTATGTCTATCTTTTTCTCTCACAAAGTTCTGTATAGACTCTGACATTCAGCTGATTAATACAAACTTTGATATCTTCCATACTCATGTGATCCAAGGAAAAATCTAAATATTCAATGAGAAAGACTAATTATAGTACTCTCTCTTCCTTCTTAAAAACAAAAATAATAGAATCTCTTCCTTTTCAAGTTCTTCCTAGGTAATTTTTGCTATTGAAATAAATTCTATGTAAGTAAATAATGTGTACACATTTTGGGATGGGGTCAAGGCTGAATGAAGGAATTTGACATAGAACAAGATGTGTGAAAAATTAAGACAATTGTCTGTATGATTAATCTATAATACTTAAACTCATTTTTTCATTTAACTTGGTATCACAAAAGGATGTATTTCATGACAAATGAAAGCATCACTAAAGACTTAACATTGGCACTCTTAATTTTTATTGATTCACTCTTAGAAAAATCTTAAAGAGCGTCAAAAACCTAATTAGACACAAAAATATGAAAAAAAGGTTGTTTTTTTTTATTTTTCTAGATTAGAATTCCAGATAAAAGTTTTTTTTCTATCTTTTGTAAGTTAATTTTTATAAAGGGTAAAGGGGATCAAATATGTGGTGACAGAAAGAAATTTAACTTTGAGTGGTGAACATACAATGCAATATACATATGTATTATTGAATTATACAACTGATACCTGTGTAATTTTATTAACCAATGTCACCCTAATAAATTTAATAAAAATATTCTTGTATACTAAAATTATGTAATTTTATATTGACGTAAAATTATTTCATTCACAAAGTAATCATGGTAAAGTTTCAACCCACACAAGGTAGCATAGGATCATTTTCCTTTGCTCTGCCCTGCTAACTATAAACCCTGAAAATAATGCAAGAGGCAATCAAGGAAGTCTGAAAAGTAGAAAGGAGAACTAGTTAGGGACTGCAAGATTGCAGGAACAATATAGCAACAGGTCATCTTATGACTCTCACCCTCAAAAGAAGGCTATCCAAGCCTGGTGTATCCCAACTCTCAACCTATCAATAGAAGATGGCCCACGTAGGTTCATTCCTCTCCTGAATGGAACAGGGGCCCTGCTGAAAACAGCAAGCAATCCTGGCAGAACAGTGAGTGGGATTCATCAAGAGCTGTGCTGACCAGAAGCAGTCAGGGAAAATGCTCTCCTTCCCCATGAGTCTGAGGATCTCTCACCCCAACCTAGAGATGCCAGATGGATAGATGGCAATTGCAAGAGGGATCCTACCACAACTAGTCCAACCTAAGAAGTACGCTTTATCCTCAAGGGCTACAGATTCCCTTCTCCTAACTAGAGTGTCCAGGCAGCTAGGCCTGGGGAATCCCTTTCTTCTCCTAAGGTGACCTGTGGGAGGCTCAGGGGCACCAGATACAACAAGCAGATGAAATAATCCACACAAAGCTCTGAAAATTAAACTACTGAGCCACAGCCCACACAAGTAGGCCAAAACCTGAATGCTTAATTTGAACAGGGTGACCGCCTGCTAAAATAAAAGATTTGAATAAGACCTTGAGTACCCTTTCATTCAACTCTTTCCATACTACACCTACTTTGATGGCTTCTCCTTTCTAGAATGTTGTAAGAGAGTCTCACAGAGAAGACTCCTTCAAAGAAACCAAGTTATTCTGTACAGTGTCTGCACAGATTAGGGAGTGAGTCTCATAGAAGCTTCAGGGTGGCATACAGAGAACAGCAGAAAAAGAAGGAGAAAAGAGAACATAATCTTTGCATAAGCCATAACAAGGGAGATTTATTTTCTTAATGTGAGATCATTTTTCAAATTGGCTCTTTATCTTGCTAACTATTGACTACATGCAAGAGCGAGACACCTGCTTTATCTAATTATGGTAAATTGTAGTATTTTCTTCTTTTTAATCAGTGAATTTATTATCATAGCTTTAATTTTTTATGATTGAAAATCTAGAATTTATTTCCACATGCTTCCTCACTGAATTTAATATTTCCCTATTTCTGAGATATTTCACACATAAAACCTATTCTAATACAAATGCATTTAGTCTACCTGAGTATCACTCACAAAGCACACAATAAAATATTATTTAGTGTATAGGGAACACATGATTTCAACAAAGCTATCACTTTGCATCATCCAATAGAAAACTAACAGATTTTTTATAAGATCTCACAATATTTCACTAAGTTAATTGATTTAAATAAAAGCTTTATCACATCAAACCTAACAGGAAATTTTTTCCTCTAATGTGTCATGACATTTAATATTTGGTGATTAATTCATTCATCAAAGTGTAGGATAAGCCATTAACATCTGTAAAATGGTGAATTATAACACTGACTGTTACCAAGGATATACATTACCTTGAATTCTTAAAGGCTTAGTTTTATCCTCAAAACATTTGATCCTTTCTTTATCTTAACAAATCATCAAGTAATAGGAAATAAGTATATCACATTTCTACTAAAGTGGAAAAACTCATCTTGCATTTAGTACTAAGATTACTATAAAAACATAACCTTATGTAAATAAACAAGTATCTGATGTGTGGCAGGACTGCACTGAGTACTTCACCCAAATAGTGACCTGCATGAGAAATAGATGCTTCCCTTTAGGTAATTTAATTCACTATGAAATGTGTCATGAAGGAATGCTTGAAAGGTAAAGAGCCTTCCAACTCCCTGAAAAGCTTACTTCACCACTTTCTCTAGTGATTTTCCTTATATGAGATGCATGATTCTCGAGCAAGCTGACTCTATCATAAAGATATGGCTTCAACTTATCACTTAAATGACTACATTAACTCAACCACTTTGTGTGTGTGTTGGAGGTAGGCGGGGGCGGGGGTGTAAAAAGCCAACAATAGTAATACCACACAAGCAGTTGTAAATATACAATAAAACATTAAAGTGGACTGCCATGAGAGGTGACCACCTACACTGGCAGAATTCTATCTATATTCATAAGGTTACGTATCTGCAGTTCAAGTTCACAAAGATATCGGTCTGAAGACAGAAAAGTAAATCATGGAAAAGGCATGTCTCCATTTCACCCATGAGCTGATGGGCGAAGCCTGCAGTTATGGACTTGCACTTGCAAGGAAGGGCCTCGGCCATGGAAACGAATAAGTAGCACGCTCTTGGACTATTTGGATTAATTTCACAAAATTCCCGGGGAGCCTTATGAAGTAAAAACTGCAAGAGGTTTTCACAAACCTCTTGTTTTTCTCCCACCCTCTTGGTCTTGTTTTTCTCCCACCCTGCCTGTCGCTGGTGTGGGTTGATGGACAGTTTCTTCTGTAGTTAGAGTGTGAGGATCTTAGCTCCACCCATGGGATGTAAGTAGAAGCCATAGAGTGCTCCTTTGCCAGGACAGAACAGTGTAGAGACCATGGTGTATGGATACATGCTTGCTAAAATTCCAGACCCTGAGAATCAGATTTGAGAGCTAAGTCCTTCATGAAAACAGACCTCCATTAAAATTTATTCCATAGTTGTTCCACCCACTTCTACTCACAATTTTTCTTCTTAACTATATCTTATTACAGAAACCTTTTCCTTTCACTACTTTTAACAGCAAAAAAGCTAACCTTCAAATGTTTGAGTTTATATCCCAACTTCACTACTTATAAGTTCCATGATCATGGTGCTACTCTAACAGTTTATGCTTCAATTTTCTATTTTGTAAAATGGGAATAAAAGAGTAATTATCTCATAGATTTGCTCATGATAATCAAATAAAGTAAATAATAAAAAGTACTCACAATAATCAATAGCCATTATTAATATTATTATTATTTAAATAGATTCTCAAATCTGACTAATACTTTAAAGATTTTAGTACAAGTAGAGAATGCATAATAAGAAGAGGCATAGAAATTCTAGATAATTTTCATGCAAAATTCTACTAAAAGATTTCACTGTTTCACATGAACCCAATGCTTTAAAATATTTAACTATATAATTTTTAAGGTGGTGAGATTAGTGTCTAATGGTGTAGGAACTCTGCATTTTTTTCTACCATTAAGCATATGCTAAGCTATCTGAAATAGATCCTCAAATATGAATTATTAAAATTTGATTCATGGCACATGTAAAAAGAAATAACCACTAGAAAACAGCATGATTTCATTAAAAACAAATAAGTTTGAAAACAGAACAAGTATTGGTACGAGAAAACTGAAGCTCAAAATAAGTGAAAATGGTAAAGTGTAGAGTGCAGGAAATTGCTTTTAAAAGGTTAGGTTTTGTGTCCCAAATAAATCCACATACAAATACAGAGAGGTCTCATGGATTATATTTCCCCTTGGTGGTCTCTGAGGTATGTGCACAGCAGAGGGGTGGCAAAAATCATCAGATAACAACACAAATGTATCAAACGCTCACTCTGCATCCCACCATTACTTAATTCTGAAAGGAATATTGTGAGGTCAGAAATGATGATCCTAATTCTAGTGTTGAAAATAACTAAATAATTTTCTCAAGACCATACAGTGGGAATTTGGATCAGGTCTGTTTTTATCCAAAGTCTTTTCCTCTCCCACCCCCTTACGACATAAAACCATTTATATACCAGGTTGCCTGGGAAAATTCTAGAATAAATCATTTAAAAACATGTCTTGGCATTTAGAATAAGGAACCACTAGTCACTAGAAGTCAGTTTGTTGTCTCTAAAGAAAAATGATTCCAAATAATTCTTACTTGTTTACTTTTCAAGGATGCTAGAGCGATAGAGCAGAGGAACACTTTAGAAATCATGAATCTGAATATCAAAAAAGTATCATCTTCCTTTATATTCATTAAAAGGACGTGGGTAAGCTGGCTAATAATATAAATAAGCGAATTTGATATTGAAAACTATAAACAAAGTGTACTTAATAGGGATTAAAGTGAATCTTGAGAAAATTATTTAAGCGTGTCAACGGATTTATTTTTTGTAGCACCCAGCCTACATAATCCTTTTATCAATAATTTTGATAAGTATGTTCATATGATTAAATATGAAGTTGATATGACACTGAATGATATAAGAAATACATTGTGTGAAATAATTAGAATCCTGAAAAGAATGCAACCCATTGGAACAATGTAATAGATTTAATTAAATAAAACTTAATAGGGATATATGTAAAGGTTTGTTATTTGCTAAAAGAAATGAACTGAAAGATTGTAACTTGGGAGACATGACAGGAGAAATACACATTCAAATGTAATAATTGCAAGTAAGCTCAAAATTTTAAAAGAAACTATGACTAAGAGAAATTTGATGTAATCATAGGTTACATTAAAAATATACTAGGTAGAATAACTGGTGATAATTCCAGTCCTTGTAGTGACCAAACTGCATCCAAATTATTTATTTGTTTGTGTTAGCACTGTTATTTCAAGGGACATAAATCAACACATTCTAAGAGCAAGAGCAGAGTAATTTTAGGAGTCACATGCCATATCAGAAACATTTGAAAGATCAGAGGAAGCTAATGCTAGATGAGAAAACTTGAGGAAAATAAAAATTTTTCCACTTAGGTCCAAGACATGTAGCTTGGAAGCATGGTTAGAAGTGTTAAGAGCTGGATTTTGTTTCCATACAAGATCGAACTGCTCACCAATCAGAGCTATTAGACTGATGGCATAGGTCCCTGTGATCATAGAAAATCCCACTTCACTGGATGTATTTAGGATTAGGAAGATGAATAAACAATAAATGGTATATCCATCAAGTGTAATTCTATTAACTAATTTAAAAGAAATGATCTACTGACACATACAGCAACATGAATGAAACTCAAAAATATTATGCTGAGTGAAATAAGCCAGACATATAATAGGGCACACTATGCGATTCCATTTATATTAACTCCTGGACTAGATGAAACTATTCTACGGTGATAGGAATTAGACGATTGTTCCTTCAGATGGGGTTGATAAAGGTGAGTGGGATAATTGTACTTGACTGGAATGGGTGCAAACAGACATTCTAGAGTGATAGGACTATTCTATATCTTGACAGGAGTGTGTATTACATGAATATGTACCTTTATCAAAACTGAGTGAGCTGTACTTCTAAGATCTGTCCCATTTCGTGTAAATTATGTGTAAATTATATCTCGATTTTTTTTTTGAAACTGTCAAATAAAACCCTCTCTTAGTCACATTCCCCTCCAGTTACCACCTATTTCTCTGAACCTCTTTGGATGAAAATTTTGAATGAATTTTCTATTCTTTCTGTTTCTGATTCATTCTCTTCCCATTATCATTTGAATATACTCCAGTCATGCTTCCACCTAATTACTAGAATGAACTTCTCTTTTCAAAATCACCAAAGACTCCAGTTAAAAAATCCCAATCAGTTCTCATTCTTCCTTTCACTTGACCTGGCAGCCACACTTGAGATAGTGGATCACTCCCTTGTCCTTGAGACTTTTTTTCACATCATTTCCAGGACTTTTTTGTTTGGTTTTCTTTTCACCTCACTGGTCACTCCTCCCTAGAATCTTTTCCTGGATATTCCTCCTCTCCCTGCTGTTTAAGTATTGGCATGCCCTCAGACTCAATCCTCAAATGTTTCTACAACTACATTTATGTTCGAAGTGAAAACATTAAGCTCTATAACTTCAAAAGCTAATTTTGAATTAGGCCAATTAGGCCAGTAATTCCTTAATGTAAACTTTTAGCTCTCACCTTTCCCATAAATGTCCAACAATTATTTAACTGCTTATGCACTTTCTTTCCAGAGAATAGGCATCTCAGTCTTAAAGTGTGCCAGAATTCTTACTTCCCTATACTCTACCAAGATCTGCTTCCTTTTAATTTTTTTCATCCTAATGTCCTGACCATTCATCAGATTTTTCCACAATAGATCACTGAGATTCTCATATGGAAAATGTACCATTTAAGAGGTACCGTTTTGAGTTAGATATTTTTTATTAACATTTTATATCTTTTCTTCTACAGTTATAGATAGAATGAGAGTGTTTTGGACCTGCTGGTTTGAACTGTAGCTAGAGATCCAGAGAAAGAAACCAAATAGACAGCTGGATATTGAGTATATAGCTTTAGAACTCAGTGAAGAGGAGTAAGCAGAAATATTAATTTAGGAGTATCTTAGTGCTAGATTTCCTAGAAAATAAGCTTAAAGCAAAAGCATACATATTTACACTTTACTGAGGAATAAAATCACACAGAAATTATTTTACTGAAACAATAAAATCAAAGAGCTTCTCTCACTGAGCAAGATATATAGAGATGCAAGAATGATTTTAAAAAAAGTGAGAGAAAGACTATGGCTTTAACATTCATGAAAGGACAAGAGAGAGGGAGGCACTAGAGTGGAAGTAAGGAAGAATTTGCAAGAAGGATGATGACTGAGATGATAAAATCAGATGGGAGAATGCTTTGAGTTAGAATTTAAAAAGATTGCATCTAGCCTGCAAGTTGGAGATTGTCTTGGTTTTATCTTCTGCTCTGATTCTCCTGACCTTCAGATGAACTCATCTATCCAGCTTGTCACTTCTGCTTCCGTTAAAAACAAAAACAAAAATGAAACAAAGTAAGACAAAGCAAACCAAAAAAAATGCCCTAGATAATGTCAAATCCTATTCTTTTGAGAGCTTTTATAAGAACACTGAAAGTTCTGGACATTTTAACAGCCTGGTCTGCCACTTCAATTTCTCCTTCTTCCTCGCCCCCAACAAAGAGGGGTGGCAGGGTCAGAGGGAACAGGATGGAGGCCAGCTTTTAGTTTGTCTGGATATAACAGTGAATAAAACATGCTCTCCAATTATATGGACTTTACAGTCTTGGTGAGAATATGGAAACAGCAAATAATCAAAAGTAGGATGAGTAAGTACTACAAAGAACAAGTTTGGGATGATATAGGAGTTAATAAACTATAACATCGATTGGAAGCACATCACAGTCTTCCCAAATAAGTTAATATTTAATCTGAGACCTGAAAGAACTGTAAGAATTACCCAAGTGAATGAGATGGGGATAACTATTCCAGGGTGAAGGATCAGCATGCGAGGAGTTACTGAGGTGGGAAAGAGCATATTTGATTGAAAAACCAAAATAAGTTTGATATGCTTGGAATTTAGAGAGCAAGAAGGAGAGGAATATAAGATGAGACAGGTTATATGTATACATGTATGGCACTGTATACCATAATAAGGATTTAAGATATTATTCTAAGGCACAAAGAAGCTAGTGAAGGCTTTAAATAGGAGATACTGGATAAGATTCACATTTATAAAAGCATTCAGGTTAGCATTTAGAGAATAAATTGAAGGATACAGGTGTGGATTCAAGACGAGTTAAGAAACTATTATAATAGTCTAGGTAAAAGCTGATGGTACTTGAACTACTGTTGCAGCCATGGAGATAAAAATATATGGACAAATTAGAGATATGTAAGAAATGCATTTAATAGTAATTAAGAACTGATTGTATGTGAGAGTTAAGAGAGGGACAAAAACCATAATGACTCCAAGCCTCCAGGCAAGAGCAATTGGATGTTTGAGGACATAATTTCTTAAGATCGAAATTCTGAATAAAGAATTGTTATGAATCTGTAGGGGGTGGAAATGTTTGGAGTTGCAACTAGAGATTCAAGTAGAAAAACCGAGTAGACAGTTAGATATTAGATACATGGCATTAGAAGACAGAGGAATAAAACAGAAATACAAATTTGAGAGTATCTTAGGCTAGATTCCCTAGAAAATAAACTTGAAGCAAAAGCACATGTTCTTAGACTTTACTGGGAAATAAAACCCTAGAGAAGTAGAGGTGAAGGGGAAAGGAAGATGAAACGGGAAAGAAAAAAGAATAAATTTTAGAGAGAAATTACCAAGCAAAACAGTTGATTACTTGTGAATGTCTCTAGAAAGGCCATATGAACTATTGCACTAAGGACAGATCAACCAGAGAAAAGTATTTTCTGCTGGTTCTCTCAGCTTCCATTTATCACGGTCCTCTTATCAAGGTAGGACATGACTCCTTTGTAACTCTGGTTATAAAATCTGTGTTCTCAAGGAAGATGATGGGGAAACCAAAGGTCTTGCAGGTCACTCCAACCAGTGAGCAGACCTGCAATCTGCCTTTTCTAGTTGGCATTCTGTGCAGGACGTAATCTTTAGCAATTTCAGCTATAGTAGCTATGAGCTGGTCCCAGGAATCCAGGTACAGCACAAACAGTTCTGCAGTAGTGCAGAAATTGGGTCTGTGATAGAGAATCTGTGAATCAATGAAAAGCAAAGATGTGAAAAAGGTGAACTTGCCTAGCAAAAGAAGTAAATATGAAGAAAAGAAGACCCTGAACAGAAGAAGATGAAGCAAAGGATATGTTGAGTAAAATGAGGAGGAATAAAACTGAGAATACTAATATTGTTGCTTTCAAATTCAAATAGTATTTTCAATATAAGAAGACTTAATTTTGGAGAAACAGACTTAAAAAAAAAAGAAATGCATAAAAAAAAGAAATGCAAAAACACACCCATTTAATACCAGTTAGTATATCTAAATTATCATAGAAATTTAAAAATGCCTGGTTATTTATGGATTTCAAGTGAAAGAAGCACTGAATGTTTTCAAACATTAGGAAGAAAGTTAACCGATCTTAGAAGTTTCATTAAGGAAAACATCAGTGTGAAAAAAAAAAATTTTCTAAGAGCCAAATCTTCCCAATATTTTAATTTCACAAAAATTTGAAGAGATCACAAAAGTAAAAAGTACGTGGGATCACTCAAACTACTCCAAGAGAAGAACTAGATGGAAAATAGTTTCATGTCAAAGAAAAGCAGGGTTGGTGTGATTCCTAAATTTAGGTGTATGTGGTATTAGTCTATCAAGTTATTTCCAGTACAGTAATTTTAAAATTATTTTAGCAGCACCTAATTTGATAAAATAGATAAAAGTGATACTGCTCTGGTTGGGAAGGGATGAGGTACCAAGGAACTTCAGATGCCGCTATTGTAAATATATAGTCTCTATATTTTTAATCCAAGTTTCTAAATTCTGTGTCTATCCAAACAAAGCACAGATTAGATAGGTGTGCAATAAGTCAATGTGACTAAATCTTGAGAAGAAAGGAGAAAAAAAGGCTTCAAAAATAATGCTTGTTGAAATTCCAAGTTGTCTTTAATTCCCTAGGAAACTGCCAACCTGATTTGCTGATTGAGGAAATATACAGATTGTGATATATACAGGTAATATAACCAAAATAAAATTAAGAAAAACTGTATTCTTCAAAAGAGTAGTACTCAAATTAAAAGTAAATGAACGGTACCCTCCAGCTATATAAAAACTGGAACCTGCTTTCATTAGAAAATTTGCTAAAGGACCGGGCCTCACAAAACACCCTAGTGCTAAGCAACTGCACAGAATACTAACAGGTTTCCTTCTGAGCTAAATCAATTCAAACAACTGTCAGCTTTTCAGAAATACATTTCACTCCAAATGAGACCTTCCTGGAGATAGAATGTGACGTTGTAGATGGAAAATGTGTTTTTCTTCAGTCCCTAACAAACCAAAGCTCTCTTCTTTAAAACAAGCTTCTGATTAGCATCTGATGGATATACTTGTTGTCGAACAGAATATTCTGACACTTCTGTCAAAGGTGACTTTTAAGTATGCCCAGAATAAATCCTCTAACTAATCAATGGGAACTCACTTTTAAAGCTCTACTTAATTCTCTATTTAGTGAAGGTGAAAGTTTTTCAGAGGTTTAATTCCCTGTGATAAAAATTATTCAGTTTAATGTCTCGGCACAGAAGCAGGGCTGCTTGTCATCAAGGGCCTGGTAATGTCAGGCCAACAACTGAATAGTAGGTGAGTGGAACAACGCAGAAGAGATGGCCAGTAAACTGGCATTGCTTTGAGGAAGAAGCAAAGAGATCGATATATCACAACATATCAGATAAACTTGTGTGTACCTTACTTTCTGTTTAAAAAAAAAAAATCTTTTAAAGAAAATATTTGGTAAACCAAAACATAATATGTGTATGAGAAATTTCACAGTTAATAGAACATGTATACTATGTGTGTATACATCTATTTGCACTCTGAGGTGATATCCAATCCCTATACTGTCTTGAGAGCTACAGTGATTAAATTTTCTTAATTTTTTTTGTAAAGAAAAATATAAGTAAATTGTTGAGAGGCAAATTCTGCTGTCTATCTTAAAATATGGAAAATAAAAGTTTGGTAGTGAAGGAACTTTAGACACCAGTTAATCTAACCCCTGTCTCCTTTATTTTCCAGTTGAGGAAACTAAGGTTGAAAGAAGTTATAGTACTTGCCTACGATCATGTACCCAGTCAGTACCAGAACCTCCGCTTAATGTCCATTTCATTTTGCTTTGGGTAATAAAGGTTTCAGGGAGATTGTCAACCAAGGTGTGTCAAAAATATGTAAGTAAACAAGGCACAAGGAGACGTGAACAGGTGATTTTTTGATGGCATTTTGAGTTAAACGTGTAAGAAGTGTGATTCTGACAACCTTCCAAATATTTCCATACCTTTAACATCTCCTTCCCACTCAAGGTAGAAGCTTCCACTCAGGACATTTATAAAAAAAAGACTTGGTTCTATGGCTCCATCGAAGGGTGCCTCCAGGAACGTCTCTGGGGCACCGTAGGAATTCAGCCTGGCCCACCTACTCTCAGCCACAGATTTTCTCTGTGCCGAGGCTTCACGTCCATTGTCTTGGTCTCACATTCGGGCTTTCACACTTGCTGTTTCCTCTCTTAAAGGACTTCTCCCAGCTTTTGTAATACAGTTAATGGGTTGGTCTCATAATTCGGAGTTCAAATTAGATGTCAGTCTCCCCATACAAGCCTTCCTTGACCACTCTTTTTAAGTAGACTCCCTCTCTCCTCTTACTATCCTTTATTTTTAATACTTAACTACTCTTTGAAATGACACTGCTTCTCTGTTTAGTAGGTTTCTCCTCCATTTGAATGTAGTTCCATGAGGCCATGGACCTTCTCTAATACGGTTTTCTTTTTTCTCTCACGGCTTTATTCCTAGCCTCTAAAATGCAAATGTGTGTTAAATGAATAACTGGGTAAATAAATGAACGGGCTCTTCCTCCTACCTACTCAAAACCCTGAACCCACTTGTTCATTTTTGATAATTGCCATTGCAGATATTGCTTAGGGCTGTTTTTCCCTCTCTGTTTGAACCTCTTAGTATTTATACCAGTGCAGATTAGTGTAATGGTTAAAGTATTGATTCTGGGGTCAGTGTACTTAGGTTGAATTCCACATTTACCACTTGACAGTTGTGAGATAATTTCATCTTTCTTGCTCATTTGAGCAGTTCCATCCATCTCATGAGATTTTTATGAGGATTAAATGAAAAACCGTGTTTGACTCACTTAATAGGTTTTGGCACATTAACACAATGTTGCTGTTTCTGTTAATGTTGCTGTTATTGAACATTTCGCACGGTCTTTTTATTTTTTTGTCCCTAATCGTGACTACTAATCTTAATTCTTCTAGTTATTTCATGCCCCACAGTCAAAGCAGCTCCTTTGCCCTCCCAGGCTCCTAAAGTGCCAGCTTCCTACCACTACCTCAGGCCCCACCACCTTTAATCTGGGAGAAGAGCTTGAATACTGCCTCATTAAACCTTGAAAGCAATCTTTGAGATGGGTATCTCCATTATACTCATATTCACATTAGAAAACTGTGGTATGTGAGAAGCTGAGCCAATCTTCCAAGATCACACAGCTAGCGAGTATCTAAGCATTGATTCAAATTCAGATCTTGCAATTTAATCTTAATTACACTTTCCTTTGAAGTCCAATTTCTTTATTATATGCTTCTGTGCCTTTAACACTACCCCTGATGCTTCTGCTATACTCACTCAGTAAGCCTGAAAAGATTTTTCTTAGCACAATGATTCATGTAAAGCTGTATTGCTCTTCAGAGGAAAAGGAAACTAGGATTTTACAAAAAAAAAAAAAAAGAGTATGTAAAATAGAAACGATTTTTCACAAGGGACAAAGTTTAGAAAGGCCAGGTATTTGATCAATCTAATACAAATTTATAAATTAATTGAATCTGTTCAAACATAGCTGACACTAAATTCCTATTACTACAACCTTTCAAAGAACTGATCTTTTCTTTTCAGTATTTATTTTTGGCTCATGCAATAAATAGAAAAATACCACAAATATGCAATTTGAGCTTTTTTTTTTTTTTTACAGAATCTTTAAAAGTAAACTTACATTTTCCTAGAAGTTTTTTCTTATGCAAATAAGTTAAAAAGTTCTTATACTTATTAATAATATTGTTATATAAAAATGAGATGCAATAGTTACATTCTGCAACTGAGCACCTTCATTCTAACCATCTTTTTGTATTATGACATTTGCTAAGATATTCTGAAGAAAGGA
>NW_006494612.1:7485607-7498251 GCF_000325575.1 Pteropus alecto | reverse complement strand
TAGGATGACCTTCACAAAAGAGCTTTGCTCTCTACTTGACTCCATTTTATACATCTTGTCCTCCAGCAGGCAAGCCTGGAGATAGTCTCGGTATAAAATTTCAGATATGTTCTCATAGAGAGTTCAGAAATGTAAGAGAAAGCAAAGCTAGATTAGCAAGAGCAAACCACCTAAAAACGTTGTGGCTTAAAATAACATCTATTTGTTTGTGTTCATGAGTTATGTGTCTGCTGCATAGTTCTACTGATCTTATCTGGGCTTGCTCATGAGTGTTCAGTACTACCATGCAGACAGGGTAGTATGGCTTTACGAGGGAGACCTGAGGCTGCTCCATGTGTCTCATCTTCCAGCAAGCTGGCATGATTTTGTGAACAAAAAAGAGGCACTGTAATAAATCTAACCAAAAGTAACTTCACAGGGTGATCCGATCATAAATTCCTTAACTGGGCAGATCATGATAAGTATCACATCTCAAAACTGTAAGTCTCCTAATAAAAGGTTTATCTTTGTCTTAAGCAAGCCCTGTCCATTGTTTTTGTGTATCTAAGTTAACATATCTTTACCATGCCTCTTTTTCAGACCCCATCAGGAGGGTAACTACCCTCAGAAGAGCACATAACCTTTCTAATTATCCTATACCTTGCTTCTTCCCACCTTCATGCAATCTTCCTTACTTTTCCTCTTTAATTCCAAATATATAAAAGAAGCTGCAAAATTATCATTCTCCGGAGCATGTGAGATCTTGCTTCCTGGCAGTGTCATCAGTTGGGCTCAAATAAACTCATAAAAATTCCCTACATGTTTGGACACTCTTACATGATAATTTCATTGTGATCACAGAAGAAAAAAGAAAAGTGAAAACATGAAAAAAATTTTCTAAGTTTTACTTGCATTACATTTTTTAATAGCTCATTGGTCTAAGCAAGATACAGGTTTGAATCTAGACTCAAGATATGTGGCAGAAACACAAACTGATGAGTAAATTAAACATAAACACGGAAGAAAAAAGAAATAAAATAAAAATAAAAGCAGAAAATAATATAATTGAAAACAGGAAAACAATAGCAAAATTGTGTCTCTCTTGAACATGGGTATAAAATTTTCAATAAAGTATTAGCAAATTGAATTCGGAAATATATAAAGAGTATAATACCTCATGACTAAGTGAGACTATCCTGAGAATGCAAGTTTGGTTCAAAATCAAATATCGACCAATATGCCTCACCAGATGAGGCATTGAACAGATCAGTATACAAAGAAAAAGCATTTGAAAAAAATTCAATATTCATTCGTTATAAAAATTGAATGGACCTCCTCAACTTATACATCTATGTAAATGGTGCTGGGGGAAAAAAAAAACTTATCCATTTGAAAAAAAGAATTTTGATGTATATTTTAAGCTGTATAATTAACTCTAAATAGGCCATAGACCTAAATATAGACCCTGAAACTAAAACTATTCTAGAGGAAAATATAGGAGAATATCTTTGTGACTTTGGGTTACTGAAAAAAAGGAACAATACACCAAAGATGGACTTGCTTGCCCCCATGACAACAAAGCAAGACTTAACTGCAGTTTCAGCCCTTCCAGGAATGTGACCTTAAACCAATCAGTCTAGTATTTTCTGGTCTCCACTAGTGAGGTAATTTTTGTTCGTTAACAGTATTAAGCAAAGATTTTTTAGATATAACACCAAAGTATGCTTCACAAAAGAAATTTCAAAATTGCTTTTATCAAAATTTAAAACTTTCAATGATGTTTTTTAGAAAATGACAAAACAAGCCATAAACTGAGAAAATATTTGCATAAAATATATCTGATAGAGAATCCAGATTAAATAAAGAACTCTTATACTTTAATAATAATAAGATAAGTAACTCTTCCTCTAAAAATATTTTGACCAAAAGATTGGATCAGACTCCTTACCAAAGAAGATAAACGGATGACAGTTACACACATAAAAAGATGCTTGACATTATTAGTAATTGGCGCAATGAAAAACAAAACCACAAATAAACACTATTACACATCTATTAGAATGGTTAACAATTTTTATATGACAATATTAAATATTGGTGAAGAAGGAGAGGAACTAGATCATTTTTACATTGCTTGTGGAAATGCAAGATGGTAAAGCTACTTTTAAAACAGTTTAAGAGATTTTCATAAGCTTAAACAT
This sequence comes from Pteropus alecto, assembly GCF_000325575.1. Classification (NCBI taxonomy): domain Eukaryota; kingdom Metazoa; phylum Chordata; class Mammalia; order Chiroptera; family Pteropodidae; genus Pteropus; species Pteropus alecto. The sequence goes on along the minus strand of NW_006494612.1, from coordinate 7,496,071 downwards.
TCACTACTATACAACCCAACAATCTCTCTCATAGATATTTGGTCAAGAAAACTGAAAACATATTTACATAAAATTTTGTATATAAATATTTGTGAATTTATATTTTTCAGAATTGTCAAAAGCTGGAAACAATCTATATGCCCATGGACTAGTAAATGACTATTTTGTGATATACTGTTACAATGTAATACTACTAAGCAAAAAAAAAAAAAAAAGGAATAAGCCACAGATACATGCAATAACATGGATGAATCTCTAAGTTATCATGCTAAGTAAAAGCAGCCAGACTCAAAATGCTGCACCCTGTCTGCTTCCATTTTTATGACATTCTCAGAAGGGCAAACTATGGGAAAAGACTACCAGCTCAGTGGTTGCCAGTGGGCATAAGGGAAGGTGACTGGCTGTAAAAAGGTGCACAGGAACTCTGGAGTTATGGAAATGATCTGTATCTTGATTGTGGTGATGGGTACATGACTCCTTACATTTGTCAAAATGAACAGGGTTGTGAATTTAAAAGGGTGAATTTTACTATTTGTAAATTATACTTCCATAAACCTGACTTAGAAAAAAACTCTATTAAGTGTTTACATTATGAAACTATTTATGTCACTTGAAAGTAAATGCTATAACTGTGCTAGGATCATCTTGTAACCCAAATGGTATACTCGAGATATATTGCAACTATTTATTTCAATTTGACTAACATTTAAAGTCTTCAGAGAGAGAATGCTATCTATTATTTATATAAAGCAATTAACTGTGATGCTGTATTTTTTTATCATTTACCAAGATGTAAATTAACTTTTTCTTTCATTGACTAAATGGATCCTGCAGCTGCTTTTCTCATGGGAATACAACAAAGGAAAAAAAAGTTAATCTGTTTGTAATAAATTGTAAAAGTGGCCAATGAACTTATAATAAAATATTTAGTTAACATCCATTTAACCCCAAAATTGACTAAAGAAGGAATTAATAGAGAGTATTAAAACTTTTATATCTGCTATTTTGAGAAATGTTTAGTCATTTCTTACCTTATTCTTAAGGATCTGAAATCTGTCAGTACATCCAGTTGGACTTAAGGTTGGTGCTAGCCATTCATTAATTGCTAAGGATAGTTACCCATTTTATTCCCTTACATTTCTATAATAATACACAATCAGAATAAAGAATATAAAATTTAGAAAATAAACTATGAAGATGGTAGAAAATTCATCTGTAAGACCCTAGTTTAAAATTTTAGCATCAAACTACTTAAAACTATTATGCATTTAAATATAAATAAATAGTTTTAGTAATACATTACTGCAGAAAACAGTTCCAGTTTTAATTGTGAAAGTTAAAATTTGGGTTGAAGTACAACTTTCTACACTTCCGAATTCAAATAAATATAGAAAACATAAAATGATTGCTAGCAAAATACAGTGTAATAATAAATCGCAAGATTTTCTCAAAACTTTGTCAGCCTACTCAAATTGTGAGGTAGCAAAAATCAGTAATAGAATAAGTTGGCATGACTGATCTGCACAGCAAAACTGTACAAGATGATAACGAAAAAAGCTTGTTCTGCATTTTTAAGGCTTTGATAATCCAAGCAGAACTGGAACAAGTATATTTGCAGGTTTTGAATCTGATTTACCACTGCCTTCCACATCTAGCTGCCCAAATGAGATTCATGTAACCACAAGACCATCTGTAAATGTGAGCTTACATTCCAGTTATCCCCTGGTGAGACACACTCAATGAACCACACAGCCCCTAGCAGATGATTAATCTCATTATAATCTTAAGGTTAGATTTAACACTCTGTCCCTCTACTTTCAAAACTTCTCTCAAGAAATGTGAAAAGTATTTCCATCTGTATATGGAAAAGCAAATATTTTGACCATCAAACTCACCTACATTAAAATATATAATTTTACTAAGAATATTTAGCAAATACTATATTTGACTTATTTATTTCTTCCAACAGCAATGTCTCCTCCACTTAACCTCCTTCAACATTTAGAAAAATCATTCTATGATTAGAAAGATATTCAAATAAAGCAATAGTCTTTAATAAATCTTTCAATAATAAGTCTGGCGACTCTCACTCCACAGAAATTTTAACACAATTTAAATGTCTAAAGGAATACAGATGTAGAGTTCCTAATTCAGTGGGACGAATGGAGCAGATGTGTCCAGGGCTCTGGCTAATTGCACTACTTCCTAATTCATACCAATTTTTAAATATTTTCTCTGGCACAACCAAAAGACGATGACTGAAAAATACATTGTAAAGTTCTTTGTGTTTTCTAAATTGAATTATAATATAATATCTGAGTTTAATTGTTTCCCATATGTATGATAAAATGTTTATGTAGTATACAGAATCAGAGCCCTCAAGTATCTGGAGGAGTGTATCTTACAAAAAATGTGAGAAAATAGTTTTTAAAATAAAATGAAAAAGTTACAGTCCTAAGTTTTTAAAAAGTATAAGATCTAGATAATATTAAAACATGATTGAAGATACACTAAAAAACATAAAACTTGGTATAATTGGTGACTTATTTCTCTTCATGCATACCATATTAATTGCATACCAAGATGCATTTTAATTAACTGAAAAAATCAACATCAAACTGTCATAACAGGCATTAGAGCATTTGCATATTTATCCTCTGAGTTATAAAGACAGCTATAAAAATAATATCTATGCAGAATCTGGAAAAGCAATGAACAGTTGGGGAACAAGGGTATGTTTTAATATATGTATTAGTGGGTTTAGCTTCAAGCATGTTCCCTTAAAACATCTGTTTCTCAGTTACACTCTGTGTGCAATGGTATGGTTATTAGTGGTCTTGTTACTTCCAAAAATATAAAGTTTATTATTAACTTTGATAAGTATGTAATTTCACTTTGCTCTTTCCACATGTGTTACTGACATAAGATGTATTGTTTGTTTCTATTTCAATTTGGCATCGCTCACTATTGTTTTTGGTGAATAACTGAGTTCACATTTTGAATGTTTCCCATGTGGATTGTGAAGTACAAAAATGGAAGTAAAGAAGACCTGCAGCAGATTTTTGTAACATTGTAGGGTCAATCCATGAAGAAATTGATAAATACAAAGTATTGCCTCTGAAGAAAACAGATTTAACCTCAAACAAGAGTAACAAATAAATCATCATTTAAAAAGTATTAATTTGTTATGATACATGTAGATGAATTATAACATGGTTAGAATGCATTCATATGATCCGAGGAGGCTGTGATAAGAAAATTCTATATGGTCCATGTCAATACTCATACTAAAATGATTCTCATCCTAAAATAATTAATACTAGGGGAAGTATATGGTTCCTTAAGAAATGAGTTACAGTTGTTATCAACTTATTTTAAGTATTTTAATTTTAAATTAGAAATATTTATTAAATATATCCTTTACTGAGTGCCTGTGTACTGAGGAGATAGCAGTAGTTAGCATGCTTAATAGAGACTAGCACAAATAGTACACATTAAATTCAGGTGTTCGTTGATCTTGGTGTGTTAGAAAAGTTGTCTTGATAAAGGGCTATACAGCCAAGGACTTAGGAATGACTATGAATTTAGCTAGACAAAGAAGGGTGGAGGCGAGACAAGAACACCTACAGAAGGAGTATTCTGAGCTTGGCAGTGAGAGGAGCACTGCACATCGCAGAAGTTAAAATAAGGCATCCCAGGCTGTAGCGTAGTGAGATGACATAGTGGTAAAAGGTGATGCCGTACAGAACAACAGGAGACAGCATGCAGTGCTTCTCAGATCAGTGAAATATTTAGAATGTAACTAACAGTGTTTTACTATCAGCGAGATGAAGGTATTGAGGAAAACTTAAAGTGATTATCTTGTGAAGAATGGATTAAATTGAGGTAAGCATGAACTGGGAACAACAGATTAGGAGTGTATTTCAAACGTCCACTCAAGAGACAGTAATGATAGGTTTGCTGGTAGTGGGGGGAATAATAAAAGTGGATGAATTCAAATATATGACAGAGAATCTGCAAGACTCATTGACTAAACTTGGATAAGTTAGAGGAAAGAAAATAATAATGGTTTCTACAATTCTTTAACTCAAACTCAGACACTCCATGGATTTTCTACTGCTGCATAACAAATCACCACATATTTAGTGGCTTAAAACAATAACCACTTATTTGTTCACAGTTTTGTTATTTAGAAGTAGGGCATGGTGTGGCTGAAATTTCCTCTCGGGGCATCACAAGACTGAATCAAGGTGATGGCTGAGTTGAATTCTTGTTTCAAAGCTATCAAGAAAAGTCCTCTTCCAATCTTATTCTTGTTGGTGAATTCAGGTCTTTGAGGTCATGTTTTTCTCTTGCTGGTTGTCAGCTAGGATTCAGCTCTCAGCTCCTAGAGGCCATTCCCATTCCTTGTCATGCAGCCTTTTCTAGCTTCAAGCCAACAACGATATGCTGAATCACTCCCATGCTTCTAGTCTTTGACTTTCATCTCTGCTTTTGAAGGACTCATGTGGTTAGGTTAGGCTCATATGAACAATCTCCCTTACTCAAAGTCAACTGCCATATATCATATATCAATCACAGGAGTGAAACCCATAATGTTCACAGCCCCAGGGATTACACAGGGCATATAAACCAGAGGGTGGGGGACCATCTTAGAGTTCTGCCTACCAGAGGTGGTGGCACAAATTAGGTAGTGGATCCCGGAAGAGGCTAGAGAGAAGCTGAGTTCACATTAGGAAAAGATGATTTAGATTTGAGGAACTAGTGAATATTCAAGTAGAAATGTGAGTATGCCCTTGGATATATGCCTCTGGAGTTCAGAAGGAAGGTCTGGCCTAGAGAAAGAGAAATGAAGTCAATATGTGCATCTATGAGAATGGATTTTACATCATCTATAGAGACCTACAGAAGGTCTAAGACTAAGCCCTAAAAAACTACTGTATTGAAGGGATGAGTAAATATTGAAAATTAGTGACCAAAAGGAAAATCGACAGAATCTGTCATGAATTTCAAGGGGAGAGATAACTGAAGGAAGTAGAATTTGTTTATCTGTATTAAATCTTGCTGAGAAATCTAGTATGAAAAATATTTAAATATACTCCTGGAGATGTGGTGATACGGAGTCAGAGATTGACATGGACAAAGCTGTTCCTGTAAAATAGTAAATTAAGAAGGTAGACTGGTTGAAGAGTGAAAGGATGGTGAAATCCAGACATTGAATCAATGAGTTTTAGACAATTCTTTAAGTGACTTGGAGATAAAGGAAATGTGCATAGTAGAGATTTTATTTGTTTCTTTAAGAGGTGAAAGACTTGAGCATATTTAAGCTCAAATAAAATGAAAGGAATTCAGAAGTGGCTTTGAAGGGGAAAGACCCTAAGGCAGATGATTACGACCCAGCTGGGGAAGTACATTTTCTAGAAACATCTCTATCATTACAATTTAGCCAAAGGGAAGGATGAGTGTGGAAGTAGAAAGATTTAGATTTATTGGTGTAATAATGAGGATTCTCCCCTCTACTTTCTAAGTAAAATTAGAAAGAAGTAAAGTTTTTGAAAATAAATAAGAAAGAACTGCAGCCAAAGAATTGTGGAAAAGAAAGTTTAAATCTGCTTTAGTGGTGAATGAGAGAGGAAGGTGACTAAAGAAATATCACATTATTGCCTGGTAGACATTAGGACCTAAATAAAGTCAGATTAGTGGAGGAATCAATTGTTTGTACATTTTTTCTGGTAGCACATGGATATAATTCCTAGAGTTCCTGATGGAAACTAAAACAATTTATATTTGTTAATCCAGGGTTGGTACTTTTGACAAGGGGCCAAAGGGAAAGACAGTGAGTTAAAGGAATTTTAGATATTCCCAAGAATGTAGTCAAAAAGAAAAATCGTGAAATCTATAATGAATGAGAGAATACATGATGGGGATAGCTAAATGGATAATACACAGGTAGAAAATGAAATCATTTCAGTAGAACCAAAGGGCTGATATTGTAGGAATAATTGAGCATTCTAGCTAAAAGGATATAAGGTCATAGTAATGGCTTGCAATGTCTGCATCAGTGATTTCAGAGAAAGATTTGCTTTCTGTCTTGTAATTACATTTAAGCTTTACTTACTCTTCTTTCTATGTTTATATGATTTTAATACTCACTGCAAGTCCTTCTATGCCATAATTTTCCTTTTCTGGGGGTTGATAATTTTGTTCCATCTCTCAGTTGACTGAAGTATGTATTCTAGTCATGTTTAAAATAATGATATAATATATGTTATATATATATATGAGTATATATATATATATGTTAAGTAACTTGAAATTAAGTTATGGTTAAGTACAGACTAGCTCAATTTTCTGATCTTAAAAATAAAATATATACATTCAATAACATCTTCTGCTAAGCATAGTAAAAAACATGTTGCTGTCTTTTCCAGTATGAGTAGGAGGTGGATAAGGGAACTGGAGATTAGTAACGGCTTTTGGATACCTCCTGTATCTTCATTGCCAAAATTCTTGAAAAAGTAACCATTGTCATCATTTCTAATTTGTCAACTCCTACTCATTCCTCAGTGTAATTCATTACAGTTTGATGCCTGACTGGCACTCAGCAGAATTTACTCTCAGGTCATCAGAAACTGTCTGATATTTAAATCCCAAGATCTCTTTAACATTCCATTAAACTCTCCCTCAGCTTGTGTACTTCCTTTGGATCCCATCCTTTGTTCTCTTATAATTTTATTTAGAGGACCTGAGCTATCCCTTTAACTCTAATAGTTTCAATAACCAAACATCCATCTCTAAACTATTCTCTATCAAACTGGAAATTCATATTACAAATTGCTTACTAAGTATCAAATATTAATTCTAAACTATCTAAAGGATAATTTCCCATAAAACCTATTTTCCCTGAATTGTTGAATGTTTTGCTCAATGTTGCCTCAAGTCACCATTTCTCAAGCAGGAAACCATGTATTCACTTTTAGTTTCCCAGCTCATTACTTCCCTCTACATATTGTAATTTGGCACCATGTTTTTATAGTCAATTTAAAAAATGTAAATTAAGTTTGCAAATCTATTATATTCTAGTAACTTAAAACTCTGTCTAAGGCAAGAATTTTGATTTATTTGCTTTTGTAATCCCAGCCACTAGGACAATACCCACAACATAATAATAACTCTGAATCAAATCGATTGTAATACATAATACAGAAATCATTAACTATAAAAAAATTATTGAGCATTTCTAGGATTTTTAACATTATTAGACATTACAACAATTTCATATTGAAATCAATCTTTGATTTTCTGTTCATCGTTGATGAGAAATACAAATTAGTATATTAAATGTGCTTCTTCTAATAAAATATAGACCTCTTTGAAATTAGTAAAATCTTTTAAATTTCTATATGGACTATAAATAGGAAAGTTTCTTCTATATAAATGAAGACATTGTGCCAAACCGACATTTAAAATTAATTAACACGAATGAAATTACATTACTATATGAATAAAAGTGAGTTCCTTGTTCACTGATTACCACTTAAATGTCTGGGAAAGTCCCTAATTATTTATATATTTGACCTCATTTAAATATATGGCAGTCCATTAAGCCATTCCAGGAATTTTTAAACTTACATATCTTCTTTACTTTTTTAAAAAGAAAGTTTATTTACAGATTATCATTTAGCAAATTGCTACTGTACTTTATCCTTTCAATTTTAATTCTCCTATGTTACTTGCAAGAGTAAAATATTTTTATGAATTTCAAATACTTTATCTGGAATTCTCACTATTGACATTTTATAATGGTTATAGCATAATGAACAAAGTAAAAGAAGAAGGATCAAGAATTTGACAATTTTACCAAATTTAACACTAATTTTATGACTTTAGAAAAGTCACTTCACATTCTGGACTTGAGCGTTTTCACCATTGGCCCAGGTAGAGAAAAATTCTGTTAGAAGTCTCACATTATTTAGCATTGTTAGTCACAATTCCATCATCTATCTAACATGTTGTTTGAGACTTGGTTTCAACCTCGTAATATAAATATGGATTTCTCCTTCTTTAACAACCACTCAAAAGCAAAAGTGATAATGAAGCGAAACCACTTTTCTTGAAACTGTGAGATTGCTCAAACCTCAATATAAATGCTAGGAAAGTGGCTTCTAGAAGCTCTGAAATTGTAATGTAGAATAAAAGACAGTTCATACAGGGCTATAGCTATAAATCTCATAAAAATCAGACCAAGTGCACTTTTCTCCAAGTAAGTGTCATAAACATGTTTATTCCGGCTAAACTTAGCAGCACAAAGCAATAACCATTTTATTATATAGCATGAATATTTTGGACAACAATTTGAGTACTATTCAGCTGAGCCATTCTTCTGTTCCATTTGGACTTGACAGAGGTTATTCTGTTGTAACCAAGTGGTGGATGGGCCGGTCTGAAGTGTCCAAAATAGTTTCAATCTCATGGTGCCTTTGCGGGATGACAGAAATGCTAAGTTCAGCTGGGACTGTCTACGCTTGTGCTTCACATGGTTTTTCACTATGGTAACCTCAGAGTGGTTGGACTTCTTACATCTTAGTTCAGAGTTTCTAAGAGCAAGTGTCCTAGCAAACAAGGCAAAAGCCACATGGCCTTTTGTGACTTACCCTTAGAAGTCACTTAGCATCACTTTCACTGTACTCTACTAGTCAAAGCAATCACAAGCCTGCCAGATTTAAGGGAAACACCAAACTCCAAAGTCTTGACAAGAGCAGTGTCAAAGAATGTGCGGCCATGTTTTAAAACTGTCACAGTGCAAAACCGATAAAATGTTACTGGCCACATGGAAAACACATGAGCAGGCTGCTGTTGAGAGCCTTCCATATGTGGTGTAGTTTTGAGAAGATGAGTTCGAGCTGAACAGGAAACACACAGTCCACATTGCAAAAATGATAGAGGAGAGAAATACAGCAATATGAGTAGCTCGAGCAGTAGTTCTAGAGCAGCTAGTCTCAGCTGACTGGCGAGGAATAAACTAAAAAATAGAACTAAATATTATTGTTGTAAAGAAAATTTCTATTTGCCCATAAGATGGCTCTAGTCCTTCCTGCAAATAGCTGTTTTGGGAAGTATGAACCTTATTTAAATATGGTTAATCAAAAAGAAACAAAACAGAATACTAAAACAAAAAGGAAGGAAAAAAATCTAAGTGGTAAATTATATATAGTAACTTTGAAAAGTTGCTAATATTGTATTGAAGAAAATTATGCTTAAACATATGGCTGTAAAATTAAATTTTAAAAACTTTAATGAAAGTCACTTTTATAAAATAAGAATTGAAAACAGAGCTACTAGAGATCAGGAGAATACAGTGAGACTATGTAAAAAATATAATATGTAAGCTGGCCAAACTCATTAAAGAAACTGAAGAGAAAAATAAAACCATCACAGAAAAGAAGCCCCCACCAGAACCTACAGGGAAGAAAGTGGTATTACTGACAATACAAGAAGAGACACGCAGGCCAGGAGTTGAGTAAAATGATCAAAAAGAAATGAAGCAAAGTTTGTAAATGGAAATGGAATATAGTGAAAATGTTAAGTGTGGAGTGTAAGTCAAAGAAATGCAAAAAGTTCAATAATTGGAGACCTAGAATAAAGTGAAGAAAATAATGGAACAGAAGACAACTATTTAAATATATAATTCAAGAAGTGTTCCAGAAGTAAGAAGAACTTTAATCTATTTTTTTTATTTATTTATTTATTTATTTATTTATTTATTTATTTATTTATTTATTTATTTACGCCTGTAGCACCTGGCCTTCCTAGATGGTCTCCCATCCAAGTACTAACCAGGCCCGACCCTGCTTAACTTCCAAAATCAGATAGGATCTGGCATGTTCAAGGTAGCATGGCTGTAGACCAGAAGAACTTTAATCTAAAGATTGAAAGGGTGCACTGCCTCCCAGGAATGTAGAATAGTCACTACCAGGACATATCATAGTATATTTATTGGACATATAATAAAGGAATCTTTTGGTTGAAAAGGCAAAAGATTATGATGAGGGGAAAATATTGTCACAATGGCTGGTGTCCAATTTCTTTACGAAACAGTCCATTTTTAAGAAATAAAGTAATCCCTTACAGAGCAATCAAGGAAAGAAAAGAAACTTAAAAATTTTATGTCCAGAAAAAAATTTTAAGAATAAAGGCCAAAGGAAAACATATTTAAATAAGCAAGAGCTCATGGAGTATAGATTTAATGAGCCCTCTTAAAGAAAGTACTGAAAAACACACTTCAGTCAATCAAAAACTGTTTGATAAACAATTGTAAAAGAAGTGATATTGAATACTAAACTATTTAACTCTAGGATTAAAGCAAAAACAGATAACATGATTAAGATGATAAAACACAATGTAAATAGTATAAACCCAAATGAGATAGAAATGAAACAGCTAATGAAAGTGAGGAGGGGAAAG